>NC_134826.1:89607224-89907224 GCF_004210375.1 Tachypleus tridentatus | reverse complement strand
TGAAGTGAAGGAGAGGAGGTTGGGTAGTTGTTTTTTTTTATTTTTCAGGCTTTTTATCTTAAAATACTTTTCAATTGCCTTGATAATAGGATCATAGTTTATAGAGATTTACTACATGTGAATCCCAAATCTTCTTTTCTATACAGAAAACAATAAATACCAGGGACATTTCATTCAGGAAAACTTATTTAAATCAAGTTATTTTTGTAATGTGTTGGTAGCTCTCTTTGGATATTTCTTGTAAGTTTCATTATGTAATAACTTGAGAGGTTTAATTATGAATCAAGTTAGAAATCAAGACATTTCCAACATTTCAAGAATTAGATTTTTTTATGTTAACAGTGGTTTTTCTGAAACTAGGTCAATCCTTGTTGAATATGTATAACAAAGAGCAGAAATATAGTTGCATGTAAAACTAAGATAAGAGAATGATGTAATGTGGTTGTTTTTTCCATGAATTTTTAGGGAGAAACACCACCAGGAAATGCCAGACAGTTTGCTCCAGATGTCTATCCAGTACAACATCCAGCATCTTCTGGACCCCTGTCACTTCCTATTTCTCCATCAGCACCTCTGATGTAAGCTTTGATGTGGTATTTCAATACTAGAAGCTTGGTTGTTTAAGTTGTGGTGAACTGTATTGTATCTTTTCCTTTATTTGTACTTTTAATGCCAGGTATACCTTGATCTCTCCCTCCCATACCTCCAGGAAAAAGTGTGGTAGCTTTCTCGCTGACGTGAGTTTACCGTGTTTTAAAAAAACAAGAAAACTTTGGAAATTTCAGAGTTAAGAAAATGACAAGTTTAAAAAATGTAATTTTTTAAGGCTGAAACTAGAAACCATTTAGTAAAATTTAGTTTCTTGCAGTTTGGTCAAGTATTTCTACTGTCAAGAGGAATCATTAAGGTACGTCACTGACAACCCTTTTGTCCGGAAATAGTTAAAAGTGTAGTTATAAAAATTAGTATGTGGAGGTTTTCTGTCCTGAGATTAAATATGTATTTTTGTCTTGTGATAAATGGAATGTTCTTATGAAGGAGATAAAATGAGTTACCCTATGAAAAATATGTACAGTTAGCTTTACATATATGGTTTACATTTCGGTATATCTGTAAAACTTTGGAAGAGGAAGTTACTTGTGGAATTATAGCCCTTGTTCTTGTGACTAGAAGAAAGTTAAGGTAAATTGTTTGTCATTATCAGTTTATTCCTTGGCCTGAACAAGTGTAATTTAAAAATGTATATAAAATAATGTTTGAACAATGAAGTACTCCTGCTTTGAAAGCTTTGTTTTTCTTTGTTGTTGGTGTAGGTTTGCCAATATCTGATATTCCAAGCTTTTATTGTTTTAACATTACAGCAATTAATTTACTAATGTTGTGAAATAATTGATTAATTGAAACTGAGTAAATTGACTAATGCTGCACGTTAATCGATTATTTATATTTCATTAACCACTCAATATAGTTGGGCTTTTTAAGTGTGATTTTGTTATATTTGATTTCTTAGCTAATCAGTTATTGTTTTAGTTTTGCATATTATGATCTTAAAAAGTTGTAATCATTACAATACTCTGATTTCTAAGGTACAAAACAGATGTGTATCTGTAGTGCTGTTTTTGTCATGTGTTGTCTTTTAGTATATAGGTCTGTCATTAAATCTGTTGAGTATTATAGTATGCATTTCTTTTATTTCAGTGGAACTATTATTCCCTTTCATATTTTCTTGTTCATTTCTAGAGATGAGAAGCAAGAAGAGAAAATAACACCAAAAAACAGTCAACCATTGTGAACGTTCTTCTTTTTACTTATTTAATATCTCAGTATTGAAGTGAATTGGCCTGCCTTTCTTTGATCCAGGTGTTCAACAGCATGGTGGGTGTGTACATCTGTCAACACTGTATGCCCAAATGTTTTGCTTGTTGTGTTTAAAAGTGCATATTTTTGTGAATTCACTTGTACTTTTGGTAATGCAAAGATGTTTTATTAATACATCACCATGATTCCATCTTCAGAATTGCAGTATTGTTAAATTTCACTTATTTGTTTTAAGTCTATAACTTAAATCTATCTATTGCAGTTGTATTGGTGACATCAAATTAAAATGTCCTAGAAATCATTTTTAGACAGCTGTACAATTATGGCATGAAGATAGTGACTCGGTAGGTTTCAAGTCTGATAGAAAGTTCTGGGTGATTTTCTGGTAATAGTCAATGGATATATATATGTACTTTTGTATGAAGCAATGTTCTTTTACCATTCAGTATAGACTCCTTACTGATGCTAAATGTAACTGTGGAATTTAAAAACTTTTAACCACTGTTTCTCAGATGTTTAAAATCGTTTAGTGATATGTGAACTTGTTCTTTGAAGCTGTTTTTAATTTTTTTCTCAAGGAAGTATTTAAAAATGTCTATAATATAAACAAGGTTTTACTTTTGTTAAATGGTTCTTGTGAAGTGTAATTGTGACTGTATCAACCCTTATGTAATCTCAGAATTTGTTTATGATTGTGGAAAGTTTTACAAAAGGAGGAAGAAACCTCTGTCCAGCTATCTTGCATTATGTTCAGGTTTAAATGAGGAATAAATGATCTCTTAGCTTCATATCTCTCTGTTCGTATCATATTTTACATTAATGGTACGTGGTCTCGTAGAAGAGTCATTACTTTATTGGATGTGTAATAATTTCTTCCTGTATGTTACTTTCTGTAAAATATTTGGGAAACATGAGGCTTAGAGAGTGGCATACTGAGATGTTGATACTTCATGTCCCATTACTGCCCAAAAAAGGGGAAAATTACACAATACACTTTGGGGCCATGGGTGTATTATTATAAGAGCAACTATCAAATCCTACTTCTCAGTTTGTAGCCCAAGAGATGGTAGTAGGTGCTGTTAAATAGCTATCTTCATTTCTATATATCAACATAAGATTACTGCACGACTAACCCTTGAATAGGCTCTGCATCCATGTTGCTTTGTGCCAGGCCACTTTGTGGTTTGATGGCTTTATGGAGTAAGTGTTTTGTAAATATTTGATAGTTCATTGTCTGTAGTTTGGATTTTGTTCACAAGTAACTTAAACAAGTAACTATATATTTGTCAGGTCACACTTGTAGGATATATCCCACTCTATTCTTCACTGTCAGTATGTACTGTTTCTTGGTTGTAGAATATATCCCACTCTATTCTTTGCTGTCAGTATGTACTGTTTCTTGGTTGTAGAATATATCTCACTCTTTTCTTCACTGGCAGTATATATTGTTTCTTGGTTGTAGAATATATCTCACTCTACACTTCACTGTCAGTACGTACTGTTTCTTGGTGCTGGAATTAGTTTCTGCAAATCTCACTGAGATGTATTTTATGTCTCTTTCTAAATCATAATTTGTATATTTTTTCTGGCCAATGTGCATGTTTATTATTACTGAAAATATAATATCGGAAATTGGCTATTTAGGCAAGTCTTAACAGACTTTTTCAGTATATTAAATCTTTGATTCCAGCACCCTAAACTATATTTTGTTGTAGCATTTAGCTCTAACAATAACATTTCTTTTAATTCTTTGAAGTTTCTGTGGAACCAGGAGAAAATTTGTTAACCCTAATATAATAAACACCGCTGCTTTGTGCGTGTTGTCCTTAAAACCGTTTGGTGTGTTATAAGTTACCTAGTTGTATTTTATGGAAATGCATGTGGGAGAACTGGTTCTTGTGTGGATTCATGATGAGAAAGTTGCTTGCATGTTAATTACATCTAAGAACTTCATGTACCTATAATTCTTCTTAAATATTAGAGCCAACTGTGTGCATGCTGATATACGAACTAGTCGCAAGCATCCATTCACTGTGTTGTTTTCTTAAAACTTCTCTTACGTGTTAATAATGTCTTGTAACACAGTGATAGAGTATGGATAACAGTATTAATAGTTGTTTTATGTTTATGAAATGTTGAAATAACTTAAATACTTTGGACAGTAAGTAAGATTTTGACGTCATCCACATCTGTGGTTGAACAACACGAAAATGCATCATGTCAGCTGTCATTTTTAAGTACTAATTCTATCTGTGTAACATTAAGAGCCCAGATATGGTCCATTATTATAATTCTAGAAGAAAGACTGATCTGAGAAGGAAATAAAATGCAGTTACAACTTTAAAAGGTTTGTAAAAAAAAACATTGTTTGAATAGGTGTGGGAATAACTTAGAAAATTGGATAAAATAGTGGCTGGGTGGAAGTAAGCAAAGGGTTGTTATGTATGGAGTTCAGTCCAACTGAATTAATGTTGCAAATGATGTTTCTCAGGGCTCAGTCTTTGGACCTTTGCTCTTTTTGATTTACATTAATGATGCTGATAAAGCAATGTTCAATAAATTACTTGTATTAACACTTAGGTGTTACTGGCTGTAAAGAGGATTCTGCTCATTTACAGAATGATTTAACACATTTAATGAGTTGGGAAAATAAATAGAAGATAGGTTTTAATTATAATAAATACAAGATAATGTGTGAGTTATCATAATTTGGATTGAAATAACCTTAACAGTGTTATAAAAGAAAGGGGTCTTGGTGTAATAGTTGATCAGTCTCTAAAGCCATCCAAGCACTGTACTGTTGCAAATGATAGGGCAAATAGAATTTTAGGTTGTATTTGCAGAAGTACTGAATAGAAGTCTAAAGAGGATATAATTTTATTGTACAGGTCACTGGTCAGGCCACATTTGATATGTGTCCATTCTTGGGCACCTTACTGTATGAAGGACATTGAATTGTTGGAAAGGGTTCAGAGAAGGGTTATTAAAATGGTGCATCTGATGGAGAGATTGTCATATGAGGAGAGGTTGAAATCTCTTAAACTGTTATCTCAATCAGATCCCCTCTGATTTCTTTTTGAAGAGGTGTTTGAGATAGTAAAGACCATTTTTACAAATATTTACCAGTGAGAATAGTAGGACACAAATATAACTTTTGGTACGATTGGAACCATTTTCATCTAAGACAATTTTATTTTTCTAACAAGGTACAGGTTGCCTCCAGATGTAGAGCTGGTACATTTGATAAGTAAATGAATAATAATGATTAGCTTTAAGGTTTAAAAAAAAAACATTTCTTAACATTCTTAGTTTAGATCCAATGTTGTCCAAAAACGTTTAGTACTTTACAAGTTATTTTAAAACACACATTCCAAATGCAACTATTATTATGAATGTCATCAAATACATAGTATAGTGTTTACATGTATTTTACCAAACAACATTGCTTATAATTAGCTCTTTCTTGTATTCACACCATATCATTACAGTTAATTCTATAGTTGCAAGTACTGTTAATGTACCATGTTAGGCTTACGTGCACGTAACTTTTAAATATTTAACTACTGTAATACTAATTGCAGAATCATTGTTCAGCAATTTTAATGTATTTTGTTTGTTACATTTATGGTTCATAGAGTGTTCAGAATAAGTGGGGATTTTTTCTAAGTCTATAACTATCTTAAAACACAATTGTAAATATTCTTCAGGTTTGTCCATTTGAAAACCTTGATTACTGACTTTCAGCACACCTTGTACATAGCATAGTGCAAACAGTGACTCATTATTAATATTGTATTACAACTAACACCAAAGCTTCAAGGTATTGCCTATAACCTATATAGTTTGTAATGTGCTGTTGTCATAACATAGGAAGTTTTGTTGATTGCATCATTGTCATAAACTTATCAGGTATTATAGGTGAATTATATAGCAGCATTTTATACGTGAAATATTTGACTAGCTCGTATGTTCTTGTTATGTCTTAATGTGTTCCATATATTTTCAACATTTTGTACCATTTAAAAGTGCATACTTATTCATGCTTCTAGCCTAAAAAGGTTGTAGAAAAGAAATGATAATGAAAGTAGTTAGGTGTCTCTTATAATGTTTACCTTTACAGAATGAATCCTTAATTGGAAGGTTAAAAATAGTGTCAGCTAGTAGTATGTTTTCAGTTTCTTAAACAAAAAAAAACAAACCTTAAATATCAGCACAAAATATGACTATCAGGAGATAAACTACTTTAATAATCCAAGTTGGGCTTTTTATTTTTGCTACCCAGTACATAATATTTTGAAAAGTGACTGTTTTTTAATAAAGAAATTGGATTATTAGAATGAGATTTGATTTTTAGTTAACTGTTTTTGAATGGTAGATATGTGTATAAGTAACATATACATTGTACCTGTATATGTTTTATAAAGTCGTACAATTGAATGTATAAACGTTGTAATACTCTAAGAATTGAAAATGTTCATAAATATTGAGTTACTTGTGTGACCTATTTAAGTATGTTTGTTGTGGTTCTTAGACGTTGATCATAGTTAAGGTATGAGATTAAAGATGTGTGTGTTTCAAGCTGATATCAAGTGTATTCATGATTACAATATGAGATTAAAGATGTGTGTATTTCAAGCTGATATCAAGTGTATTCATGATTACAATATGAGATTAAAGATGTATATGTTTCAAGCTGATATCAAGTGTATTCATGATTACAATATGAGATTAAAGATGTATGTATTTCAAGCTGATATCAAGTGTATTCATGATTACAATATGAGATTAAAGATGTATGTGTTTCAAGCTGATATCAAGTGTATTCATGATTACAATATGAGATTAAAGATGTATGTGTTTCAAGCTGATATCAAGTGTATTCATGATTACAATATGAGATTAAAGATGTGTATGTGTTTGGGTGAGATCTGTTAAAAGTATACAGTGTTCATTGATGAGGTTTTCACATTCTTGCCACTCCTCCAGTTAATTTTAACAAGTGACGCCACTTTCAGTCTTGTGCATTTATTATGCACAACATTGTTTTTATTTGCAATTAAAAAGTTAAATAAAAACCACAGTAATTTGTAAAAAACATTTTCTTCAGTTCAAGAATCACTTTATAAAAGTTGATTGTTTTTTAAATGTATTTGACGTTGATGCGTTTTAAGTATCGTAATCAATTATTTGAAGGTAAGTAGTGTAATACTAGAAGTTTACTTCTGAATATTCTAACACACTTTATACGTTCACTACTTTCTATATAGATATTTAACCTTATCGCAAAAAATTGTTTTATAAAAAAGTAGATTTATTCTAATGTGTTAGTTTGAAAATAGTCGAGTATTTCTAATGCAGAGCCACCTGCGATGAAAAAAACTCGACTATTCGGTATACAGATTGTAAGGGTGTTGCACCATTTCTATGGATTTTGATATTTCTGAAGAAGTGAAAAGTGAGGCTGAATGATACGACCATTCCGCCAACTAGGCTGCTGCATCTCAAACATGGATTGTTTCGGTTTTAACTGAAATGGTTATTAAAGGAGGTCTCACTTTCCACTTCTTTAGTAAAGTGGTTGGCTGGTACTTACTGATTCTTAAAGGCACTATAAATAGTGTAATATAATTTTCAAAGCTTTCGATCCATAAGTTTATTCACAATAATCACTTTTATATGCCAGTTTTGTGAGAAATCTTCAAACATGTAATAGTTTGAAAATGTGGCTCATATGAGACTTTTGCAGATACTTCTTCTGTTATTACTACAATTATTTATTTATTTTTTCATGATTTTTGCTATAACGATTTTTACTACGATGCCTTCCATTTTCCTTCATTTCTGGCACAACTTTGTACGGCAGAAATTGTCTGTCACATTGTAGAAACACAGCCTACACTTGTTTCTCTTGTATAGTTGATTGTTTTGATAAATGTTTTATTTTGTAAGAACTACAAAATGATATTGGACGTTAAATCAATCTTTTGTTTGAATTCAAAGATTCATCTGTAACATGGCTTCTAATGTAATGTGTACATGAGTTGCGTGACCTTACCTCCACAATGCAACCTACCCGATTCTTCAAGAGGTGTCACACCAAATGGCTAAAACTCTTAATCGATATCAACTGTAAAGTTAAATTAACCTCAATTTCGGCATCAGATTTGGGCTGGAAATTTTGTTACTAGGGAGGTGTAACTAAATTTTTACAAACTAGGCCTAACTGTATTTTTTTTTGGTATAATCTAGTGAGGAGTGGCCGCCATATTACGTTGCTTATTTATCCACATGTAGTTAGTCCACACTATTTCAAAAAGAAGAGTGAGTCTAACACAAATAATTCATTCCTTTTGTTCCGCCCATTTTCGATTATATTGAGATAGAGGGCGCTAAGTTATTCGAGTTGGAAAGAATTCGTAGAACATATGTTAACGTGTCATAATTTCCTAGTTGAAGCACAGAATCGATGCACATTGTACAATTGCATCTGTTATCGCCTCTTACATGACAGCAAGGAGCGATCTTTTTATTGTTTTTAAAGAAATAACTGCTTGCAGTATTTTACCGATAACTATTGTGTTTTAAGAACTACTATATCCAGTAGTTATTTGTGCGTTATTTTTAATAGCACGTATTTATGCTTTCTTTAATCAAATATAAAATTGCTGACTTTTATCGTACGTTTCACATATTTCTGAAACAGTTTCTTTATCACACATTCTAATGTGTGACGTCAGTGAAAACAAATGTACTCACAATAGTATTTACTATTCCGCTAGGCTTAAAACCAGGTGTTCTGCATAAAATAGATAAAATCAACGAGCCCTACAATGGCCAGGTGGTTACGGCACTCGAGTCGTCATCAGAAGGTCGCGGGTTCAAATCCCGGTCAAACATTATCGCCCTTTCAGCTGTAGGGGTGTTATAATGTTACGGTAAATCCCACTGTTTGTTGGTAAAAGAGTAGTCCAGGAATTGGCGGTGACTGGTGATGACGAGCTGCCTTCCCTCTAGTCTTACGCTGCTAAATACGGACGGCGAGCGCAGATCGCCCTCTTGTAGCTTCGCGCGAAATTCAAAAAACAAACAAAAAAATCAACGATGGAAAAATACTTGGGAACTAAATTACAACCTTGCACCTTGTATTCTTCCCCTTCTAGTAAACTAAATTAGAACCATGTATTCTTCCCCTTCTAGTAAACTAAATTACAATCTTGTATTCTTCCCATCCTAGTAAACTAAATTACAACCTTGTATTCTTACCCTTCTAGTAAACTAAAATACAACCTTGAATTCTTCCCCTTCTAGTAAACTAAAATACAACCTTGTAATCTTCCCCTTTTAGTAAACTAAATTACAACCTTGTATTCTTACCCTTCTCGTAAACTAAATTACAATCATGCATATTTCCTCTTCTCGTAAACTAAATTACAACCTTGTATTCTTACCCTTCTAGTAAAATAAATTACAATCATGCATATTTCCTCTTCTCGTAAACTAAATTACAACCATCCATTCTTCCCCTTCTAGTAAACTAAATTACAACCATGTATTCTTCCACTTCTAGTAAACTAAATTACAACCTTGTATTCTTACCCTTCTAGTAAACTAAATTACAACCATGTATTTTTCCCCTTCTCGTAAACTAAATTACAACCATGCATTCTTCCCTTTCTAGTAAACTAAATTACATCCATGCATTCTTCCCCTTCTAGTAAACAAAATTACAACCATGCATTCTTCCCCTTCTAGTAAACTAAATTACAACCTTGTATTCTTCCTTTTCTAGTAAACTAAATTACAACCTTGTATTCTTCCTTTTCTAGTAAACTAAATTACAACAATGTATTCTTCCCATTCTAGTAAACTAAATTACAACCTTGTATTCTTCCCCTCCTAGTAAACTAAATTACAACCTTGTATTCTTCCCCTTCTAGTAAACTAAAATACAACCTTGTGATCTTCCCCTCCTAGCAAACTCAATTACAACCTTGTATTCTTCCCCTTCTAGTAAACTAAATTACAACCTTGTATTCTTCCTCTTCTAGTAAACTAAATTACAACCTTGTATTCTTTTCCTTCTCGTAAACTGAATTACAACCTTGTATTCTTCCCCTTCTAGAAACTGAATTACAACCTTGCATTCTTCCCCTTCTAGTAAACTAAATTACAACCTTGTATTCTTCCTTTTCTAGTAAACTAAATTACAACCTTGTATTCTTCCTTTTCTAGTAAACTAAATTACAACCTTGTATTCTTCCTTTTCTAGTAAACTAAATTACAACAATGTATTCTTCCCATTCTAGTAAACTAAATTTATTCCTTCTATTCTTCCCCTCCTAGTAAACTAAATTACAACCTTGTATTCTTCCCCTTCTAGTAAACTAAAATACAACCTTGTGATCTTCCCCTCCTAGCAAACTCAATTACAACCTTGTATTCTTCCCCTTCTAGTAAACTAAATTACAACCTTGTATTCTTCCTCTTCTAGTAAACTAAATTACAACCTTGTATTCTTTTCCTTCTCGTAAACTGAATTACAACCTTGTATTCTTCCCCTTCTAGAAACTGAATTACAACCTTGTATTCTTCCCCTTCTAGAAACTGAATTACAACCTTGTATTCTTCCCCTCCAAGTAAACTCAATTACAACCATGTGTTCTTCTTTTTCTAGTAAACTAAATTACAACCTTGAATTCTTCCCCTTCTAGTAAACTAAATTACAAACTTGTATTCTTCCCCTTCTAGTAAACTAAATTACAACCCTGTATTCTTCACTTTCTAGTAAACTGAATTACAACCTTGTATTCTTCCCCGTGTAGTAAACTAAATTACAACCATGCATTCTTCCTCTTCTCGTAAAGTTAATTACAACCATGCATTCTACCCTTATAGTAAACTAAATTACAACCTTGTATTCTCTTCCTTCTAGTAAACTAAAATACAACCTTTATTCTTCCTCTACTAGTAAACTAAAATAGAACCTTGTACTCTTCCCCTTCTAGTAAACTAAATTACAACCATGGATTTTTCCCCTTTTCGTAAACTAAATTACAACCATGCATTTTCCCCTTCTCGTAAACTAAATTAGAACCATGCATACTTCCCCTTCTAGTAAACTAAATTACAACCATGTATTCTTCCTCTTCTAGTAAACTAAATTACAATCTTGTATTCTTCCCCTTCTAGTAAACTAAATTACAACCTTGTATTCTTCCCCTTCTAGTAAACTAAATTACAACCTTGTATTCTTCCTTTTCTAGTAAACTAAATTACAACCTTGTATTCTTCCCCTTCTCTTAAACTAAAATACAACCTTTATTCTTCCCCTTTTAGTAAACTAAAATACAACCTTGTATTCTTCCCCTTCTAGTAAACTTAATTACAACCATGGATTCTTCCCCTTCTAGTAAACTAAATTACAACCATGTATTCTTCCTCTTCTAGTAAACTAAATTACAATCTTGTATTCTTTCCCTTCTAGTAAACTAACTTACAACCTTGTATTCTTCCCCTTCTAGTAAACTAAATTTCATCCATGTATTCTTCCCCTTTTAGTAAACTAAATTACAACTTTGTATTCTTCCGCTCCTAGTAAACTAAATTACAACCATGTATTCTTTCTCTTCTAGTAAACTAAATTACAATCTTGTATTCTTCCCCTTCTAGTAAACTAAATTACAACCTTGTATTCTTCCCTTTCTAGTAAACTAAATTACAACCTTGTATTTTTCCTTTTCTAGTAAACTAAATTACAACCTTTTATTCTTCCCCTTCTAGTAAACTAAAATACAACCTTGTACTTTTCCCCATCCAGTGAACTAAATTACAATCTTGTATTCTTCTTCTTCTAGTAAACTAAATTATAACCTCGTATTCTTCTCCTTATATTAAACTAAATTACAACCATGTATTCTTCCCCTTCTAGTAAACTAAAATACAACCTTGTACTCTTCCCCTTCTAGTAAACTTAATTACAACCATGGATTCTTCCCCTTCTAGTAAACTAAATTACAACCATGTATTCTTTCCCTTCTAGTAAACTAAATTACAACCTTGTATTCTTCCCCTTCTAGTAAACTAAATTACAACCTTGTATTCTTCCCCTTCTCTTAAACTAAAATACAACCTTTATTCTTCCCCTTTTAGTAAACTAAAATACAACCTTGTACTCTTCCTTTTCTAGTAAACTAAGTTACATCCATGCATTCTTACCTTCTCGTAAACTAAATTACAACCATGCATTCTTCCCCTTCTCATAAACAAAATTAGAACCATGCATTTTTCCCCTTCTATTAGACTAAATTACAATCTTGTATTCTTCCCCTTCTAGTAAACTAAATTACAACCTTGTATTCTTCCCTTTCTAGTAAACTAAATTACAACCTTGTATTCTTCCCTTTCTAGTAAACTAAATTATAACCTTGTATTTTTCCTTTTCTAGTAAACTAAATTACAACCTTGTATTCTTCCCCTTCTAGTAAACTAAAATACAACCTTGTACTCTTCCCCATCCAGTGAACTAAATTACAATCTTGTATTCTTCTTCTTCTAGTAAACTAAATTATAACCTCGTATTCTTCTCCTTATATTAAACTAAATTACAACCATGTATTCTTCCCCTTCTAGTAAACTAAAATACAACCTTGTACTCTTCCCCTTCTAGTAAACTAAATTACAATCTTGTATTCTTTCCCTTCTAGTAAACTAAATTACAACCTTGTATTCTTCCCCTTCTAGTAAACTAAATTACAACCTTGTATTTTTCCCCTTCTGGTAAACTAAATTACAACATTGTGTACTTCCCCTTCTAGTAAACTGAATGACAACCTTGTATTTTTCCCCACCTAGTAAACTCAATTACATCCTTGTATTCTTTTCCTTCTAGTAAACTAAATTACAACCATGTATTCTTCCTTTTCTATTAAACTAAATTACAACCTTGTATTCTTCCTCTTCTAGTAAACCAAATTACTGCCTTGTATTCTTCCCATTCTAGTAATTGAATTACAACCTTGTATTATTGCCCTTCTAGTAAACTAAATTACAACATTGTATTCTTCCCCTTCTAGTAAACTAAATTACAAACCTGTATTCTTCCCCTTCTAGTAAACTAAATTACAAACCTGTATTCTCCACTTTCTAGTAAACTGAATTACAATCTTGTATTCTTCACCTTCTAGTAAACTAAATTACAATATTGTATTCTTTCCCTTCTCGTAAACTAAATTACTACCATTCATTTTTCCTCTTCTCGTAAACTAAATTACAACCATGCATTCTTCCCATTTTAGTAAACTAAATTACAACCATGTATTCTTCCCCTTCTAGTAAATTAAATTACAACCTTGTATTCTTCCCCTGTGTGTGTCACAACAGAGCCACATCGGTTTGTATTATGTCTGTGCGTGTCACAGCTTAGTCGCATCGGATTGTATTGTGTCTATGTGTGTGTCACAGCAGAGCCGCAATGGAATGTATTTTGTCTATGTTTGTGTCACAGCAGATCCGCATTGGAATGTATTGTGTCTGTGTGTGTGTCACAGCTGAGCCACATCGGAATGTATTGTCTGTGTGTGTATCACAGCAGAGCCGCATCAGAATGTATTGTGTGTGTGTCACAGCAGAGCCGCATCGTAATGTATTGTGTGAGTGTGTCACATGAGCGCCAAATCAGAATGTATTGTGTCTGTGAGTGTGTCACAGCAGAAATGCATCAGAATGTATTGTGTGTGCGTGTGTCACAGCAGAGCCGAATCAAAATGTATTGTGTCTTTGTGTCACAGTAGAGCCGCATCGCAATGTATTGTGTGTGTGTTATAGCAGAGCCACATCGGAATATAATGTGTGTCACAGTAAAGCCGTATCGAAATGTATTGTGTGTCACAGCAGACTGCGTCAGAATGTATTGTGTGTGGATGAGTGAGAGCAAAGCCGCATCGGAATGTATTGTGTGTTTGTGTCACAGTAGAGCCGCATCGGAATGTATTGTGTGTGTGTCACAGCAGACCCGCATCGGAATGTATTGTGTGAGTGTGTCACATCAGAGCCAAATCAGAATGTATTGTGACTGTGTGTATGTCACAGCAGAGCCGCATCGGAATGTATTGTGTGTGTGTGTCACAGCAGAGCCATATCAGAATATATTGTGTCTGTTTGTGGGTCATAGCAGAGCCGCATCGGAATATATTGTGTTTGTGTGTGTTACAGCAGAGCCAAATTGGAATGTATTGTTTCTGTGTGATTGTGGGTGTCACAGCAGATCCGCATCAGAATATATTGTGTCTGTGTGTCACAGAAGAGCCGCATCGGAATGTATTGGGTCTGTGTGTGTTACAGCAGAGCCACATCAGAATGTATTGTGTGTATGTGTTATAGCAGAGCTACATCAGAATGTATTGTGTGTGTGTGTTACAGCAGAGTTACATTAAAATGTATTGTGTGTGTTTTACAGTATAGCCACATCAGAATGTATTCTGCGTGTGTGTTACAGCAGAGCAACATCAGAATGTATTGTGTGTATGTGTTACAGCAGAGCCACATCAGAATGTATTGTGTGTCTGTTTGTCACAACAGAGCAGAAACGGAATGTATTGTGTGTGTTACAGCAGAGCCACATCGGAATATATTGTGTGTGTCACAGCAAAACCGCATCGAAATGTATTGTGTGTCACAGCAGACTGCGTCAGAATGTATTGTGTGTGTGTCACAGCAGAGCCCCATCAGAATATATTGTGGCTGTGTGTGTGTCATACCAGAGCCGCATCGGAATGTATTGTGTCAGTGCGTTTCACAGCAGAACTGCATCGGAACATATTGTTTCCGGGTGATTGTAAGTGTCACAGCAGAGCCGCATCGGAATATATTGTGTCTGTGTGTGTCACAGAAGATCCGCAACCGAATGTATTGTGTCTCTGGGTGTGTCACAGCAGAGCCGCATCGGAATGTATTTTTTGAGTGTCTCACAACAGAGCCACATCAGAATGTATTGTGTGTGTGTGTGTTACAGCATAGCAACTTTAGAATGTATTGTGTGTGTGTTACAGTAGAGCCACCTCAGAATGTATTTTTTCTGTGTGTGTTACAGCATAGCCACCTCAGAAAGTATTGTGTGTGTGTGTTACAGCAGAGCCGCGTCAGAATTTATTGTCTCTGTGTGTGTGCTATAGCAGAGACACATCGGAATGTATTGTGACTGTGTGTGTTACAGCAAAACCACATCAGAATGTATTGTGTGTGTGTGTGTGTGTTATAGCAGAGCCGCTTCGGAATGTATTGTGTGTGTGTGTATTGTACAGCATACCCACCTCAAAATGTATTGTGTGTGTTTGTGTGTGTGTGTTACAGCATAGCCACCTCAGAATGTATTGTGTGTGTGTTACAACAGAGCCACCTCAGAATGTATTTTCTCTGTGTGTGTTACAGCATAGCCACCTCAGAAAGTATTGTGTGTGTGTGTTACAGCAGAGCCGCGTCAGAATTTATTGTCTCTGTGTGTGTGTTATAGCAGAGACACATCGGAATGTATTGTGTCTGTGTGTGTTACAGCAAAACCAAATCAGAATGTATTGTGTGTGTGTGTGTGTTACAGCTGAGCCACTTCAGAATGTATTGTGTGTGTGTTACAGCAGAGCTACATCAGAATGTATTGTGTGTGTGTTACAACAGAGACACCTCAGAATGTATTGTGCCTGTGTTTCACAGCAAAGGCGCATCTGAATGTATTGTGTCTGTGTGTGTGTGTGCGTGTGTGTTACAGCAGAGCCTCATCGGAATGTATTGTGTCTGTGTGTGTTACAGCAGAGCCAAATCAGAATGTATTGTCTGTGTGTGTGTCACAGCAGAGCCGCATCGGAATGTATTATGTGTGTGTGTCACAGCAGAGCCGCATCGGAATGTATTGTGTCTGTTTCTGTGCAAATAGGAGCCGCATCGGAATGTATTGTGTCTGTGTGTGTGTGTGTATTACAGCAGAGCCGCATCAGAATGTATTGTGTCTGTGTGTGTGTGTGTATTACAGCAGAGCCGCATCAGAATGTATTGTGTCTGTGTGTGTGTGTTATAGAAGAGACACATAGGAATGTATTGTGTCTGTGTGTGTTACAGCAAAACCACTTCAGAATGTATTGAGTGTGTGTGTGTGTGTTATGGCAGAGCCGCATCGGAATGTATTGTGTCTGTGTATGTGTGTATTACAGCAGAGCCACATGGGAATGTATTGTGTCTCTGTGTGTTACAGCAGAGCCATATCGGAATGTATTTTGTGTGTGTGTGTCACAGCAGAGCCGCATCGGAATGTATTATGTGTGTGTGTGTCACAGCAGAGCCGCATCGAAATGTATTGTGTCTGTGTGTCACAGCAGAACCGCATGGGAATATATTGTGTCTGTGTGTGTGTGTTACAGAAGAGTCTCATCGGAATGTATTGTGTCTGTGTGTGTTACAGCAGAGCCACATCAGAATGTATCGTCTGTGTGTGTGTCACAGTAGATCCGCATCGGAATGTATTGTGTGTGTGTGTCACAGCAGAGCCGCATCGGAATGTATTATGTGTGTGTGTGTCACAGCAGAGCCGCATCGAAATGTATTGTGTCTGTGTGTCACAGCAGAACCGCATGGGAATATATTGTGTCTGTGTGTGTGTGTTACAGAAGAGTCTCATCGGAATGTATTGTGTCTGTGTGTGTTACAGCAGAGCCACATCAGAATGTATCGTCTGTGTGTGTGTCACAGTAGATCCGCATCGGAATGTATTGTGTGTGTGTGTCACAGCAGAGCCGCATCGGAATGTATTGTGTCTGTGTGTGTGCACAGAGGAGCCGCATCAGAATGTATTGTGTCTCTGTGTGTATGTATTACAGCAGAGCCACATGGGATTGTATTATGTCTGTGTGTGTTACAGCAGAGCCACATCAGAATGTATTGTTTGTGTGAGTGTAACAGCAGAGCCACATCAGAATGTATTGTCTGTGTGTGTCACATCAGAGCCACATTAGAATGTATTGTGTCTTTGTGTGTGTCACAGAGGAGCCGCATCGGAATGTATTGTGTCTGTGTTTGTGTGAGTATTACAGCAGAGCCACATGGGAATGTGTTGTGTCTGTGTGTGTTACAGCAGAGCCACATCAGAATGTATTGTGTGTTTGTGTGTGTTACAGCAGAGCTACATCAGAATGTATTGTGTGTGTGTCACAGCAGAGCCTGATCGGAATATATTGTGTCTGTGTCTGTGTGTGACAGCAGAGCTGCATCGTAATGTATTGTGTGTGGGTATCACAGAAAAGCCACATCGGAATTTATTGTCTGTGTGTGTGTCACAGAAGAGCCGCATCGGAATGTATTGAGTGTGTGTGTCACAGCAGAGCCACATCGGAATGGATTGTGTGAGTGTGTCACATCAGGGCCACATTAGAATGTATTGTGTCTGTGTGTTTGTGTGTTACAGCAGAGCCGCAGCGGAATGTATTGTGTCTGTGTGTGTGTCACAGAAGAGCCGCATCGGAATGTATTGTGTCTGTGTATGTGTGTGCATTACAGCAGAGCCACATGGGAATGTATTGTGTCTCTGTGTGTTACAGCAGAGCCACATCATAATGTATTTTGTGTGTGTTTGTGTTACAGCAGAGCTACATCAGAGTGTATTGTGTGTGTTTGTGTTACAGCAGAGCTACATCAGAATGTATTGTGTGTGTGCGTCACAGCAGAGTCGCATCGGTATGTATTGTGTCTGTGTGTCACAGCAGAGCTGCATCGAAATATATTGTGTATGGGTGAGTGTGTGTGTTGTAGCAAAGTCGCATCGGAATGTATTGTGTGTGTGTATGTTACAGCAGAGCCACCTCAGAATGTATTGTGTGTGTGTGTGTTACAGCAGAGCCACATCAGAATGTATTGTGTGTGTGTGTTTTAGCAGAGTCGTATCGGAATGTATTGTGTGTGGGTGTCACAGCAGAGCTACATCGGTATGTATTTTGTGTGTGTGTGTGTCACAGCAGAGACGCATCGGAATGTATTATGTGTGTGTGTGTCACAACAGAGCCGCATCGGTATGTTTTGTGTGTGTGTGTGTATTACAGCAGAGCCACATGGGAATGTATTGTGTCTGTGTGTGTTACAGCAGAGCCACATCAGAATGTGTTGTCTGTGTTAGTGTAACAGCAGAGCCACATCAGAATGTATTGTCTCTGTATGTGTCACAGCAGAGCCGCATCGGAATGTATTGTGTCTGTGTGTGTTACAGCAGAGCCACATGGGAATGTATTGTGTCTGTGTGTGTTACAGCAGAGCTACATCAGAATGTATTGTGTGTGTGTGTCACAGCAGAGCCGCATCGGAAAGTATTGTGTGTGTGTCACAGCAGAGCCGAATCAGAATGTATTGTGTCTGTGTGTCACAGCAGAGCCGCATCGGAATATATTGTGTCTGTGTCTGTTTGTCACAGAAGAGCTGCATCGGAATGTATTGTTTCTGGGTGAGTGTGTGTGTTGTAGCAGAGCCGCATCGGAATGTATTGTGTGTGTGCGTATGTTACAGCATAGCCACCTCAGAATGTATTGTGTGTGTGTGTTACAGCAGAGCTACCTCAGAATGTATTGTGTGTGTGTGTGTTACAGCAGAGCAACCTCAGAATGTATTGTGTGTGTGTTACAGCAGAGCCACCTCAGAATGTATTTTCTCTGTGTGTGTCACAGCATAGCCACCTCAGAATGTATTGTGTGTGTGTGTCACAGCAGAACTGCATCAGAATGTATTGTGTCTGTGTGTGTGTCACAGCAGAGCCGCATCAGTATGTTTTGTGTCTGTGTGTGTGTCACATAGTAATGATGAGTTGAAAGCAGCTGTTACCGCGGCGTTTGGAACAATAACCGCTGCTATGTTGAGGAAAATGTCTCACAGAACATGGCGTCGCATAATATTATGCAGCGAGAATGAGGGACAGCACACAGATACCTTGGATACATAAGATATATGGATGGGTAGGGACTTACGGGCTACCCTGTATATGAATGTTAAGCCTACGTTATTCTACGAGAAATGCATATAAATGTTAAGCCAACGTTGTTCTGCGAGAAGTGCACGGATAATATTGATAACCTCAGCCGAAAGTAAATCGTTGTGCACAAATAAAACATTTGTAATATAATATCAATTCTTCCTTACTCGTGATGACGAGAAACCCACTTGAAGTAAAAATGTATCTCAGGACGGCTAGTAGATGTATTAACGCTTTTACCAAAATAAAGCAGAGAACAATGTTTCGACCTGAAGATGACCTAAGAAGGTCGAAACGTTGTTATCTGCATTATTTTGGTAAAAGTGTTAATACCCATACTTGTCGTCCTGAGATAAAATTCTTCCTTGCATTTCAGCTAATGTTGGTTTTTACGTTCATTCTTCTATTATTATTCAATTTTTATCTCAGCATTCATTATTTAATAAACAAATAATTCAACAGAGAACCTTAGCCTTACCACGATACTCCTAATCTTCTAAACAGGACTGTAGTGTTAACACAAATTTGTTTCAAAAACGCGCTTGCGCATGAGCATTTGAGCTTGATGGAGCAGAACATTTCCAAGCTGCACTTCACTGTCAACCAACAACGATCGAATTTCTTTTGAATTGAGTTATATGTCAGCTGCTTAGTTCACAACAGATTAACATGTTAGGCGGACCGATTTAACACTATTTTTAATCACGTAACCTAAGTTACGTGTGAATCGGCGCTGTATTCTTTACAATGAACAGAGAAAAAAATATGTTCATAATATTTCTTTATATCATTTAATTCATACAACTGATCTGAAAAAAATATCTGAGAGAGGGTGTATGAGTTTACTCAAGTCCTAGTTTATTGTTTCTATTTCATGTTTTGCTGTAGACTAGAAAGGGTCAAGGCTGAATAGGAATAGTACTTATTTCATAATAAATGAATAAGAAAATTTCAGGAACTTAATATACAGAAAAACTGTAACAAAAACGCATTCAAATGTGATAGTTTTTTTAAATTCAATGTAATCACCAACCCCGAATAAATTGATATATTGCTTACCTGCAGGAAAGTGTATTTTAATTATCCATTGAGAAATTGATCCACTGACTAGACTGATAAAAATCTGGACCTGTAGAGGACATTTCTTAAAACCGAAATGAAACTTAAAAATAGAGAACGTGTTTGACTACACTGCTAAACACTGAACTTACAGAGGACATTTCTATTAAAGCAGGTCAAAATTGAAAAATAGAGGAGCGTTTTTACCTAAACCGATAAAAACTGGACTTATAGAGGGCACATATAAAATTCGAAATGAAACTTGAAAAATAAAAGAGCGTGTTTATCAAGATTCATAAAAAATTGGGCCTATAAATGATGATTCTAAAAAAACTGATATCAAACTTGAAACATCAGATTTCTACATCCGTAATGGGCACATAGCACAGTTAGCCCATCTTATTGCTTTGTGATTGACAACAGAAGTTTTGATGGTATTACAGTTTTTATTAAAATACTCTTTAATCTAAATGAGACCACTATCTATTATAATTGGTAGCTCCTTAGTCGCAACTTATTTTAAATACGAGAATAAACCTGAATTTGTACGTTAGTTTTCTAAGATAGTTTGGAAATTCAAAATAATTAAGGTGTTCCTTTATAAGATGTAACAGAATGCACACCACAGTCTGATAAAACTGTGATATCAGTTTGAACTTGTTCGTAGATATTTACCTAAATGTTTTAAAACTTAGTTCTCTATGTAAAAGTTTAATATAGTTGTTGTATTTTTTACAAACAAAAACAGGGTGGTTAGATGTTGTAACTGCAGGGGGGGGAGGTGATAATTTATCTAGTAATAAATAACCTGAATGTCTCATAACTTCTTCCTTACACATAAGATATTATTTTTTGGCCCCCACTGGTACAGCGGTAAATCTACGGATTTACAACACTAAAATCAGAGGTTTGATTCTCCTCCGTGGACTCAGCAGATAGCCTGATGTGGCTTTGCTATAACAAAACACACATCCATAATATGTTATTTTTTGTTTGCAAATAGTGAATTTTGAAGTATATTATGCATTTATGGATTGAGTTTTTAACCCTAATAGCTGTTTTTTCATTTCATTTGCGTAAACATTTATTGAGCGATTTACTAATTACTCCTTCATTACTTTTACTATCAAGTTTAGAGTTTTTCTGAAATATAGTACTTTGGTTCATTAATTTGTAATTATGCAGAAAGCCACACAATGGGCTATCTGTATTCTGCCTACCACAGGCATCGAAATCCTTGGTTTATTAATAGTCAAAAATATTCATTTATTTATTTGATTAAATGTCGTTAATCTTGAGAAGTAATTAAACCTAGTGTCCTTGATTTTTATATTTACATATTTTTCATTAAAACAAGGCATTTTACTACTTAATATGATTGTAAAGTATTTTATTAAATCGTATGTGTACACTTTAAATAAATGAGTATATTTTCTCTCCCCCCTTCCATTGCTAATCATGTAAAAGGAATATTGTTGAAATATGAAAGAATAAAACAAAAACCATAGGTTCTCTGTAAAAGTCATATTGGCTCACCCTGAAAACACACAGCAGAACTTTGAGCTTTAAGTAATAAACATAGTATTATTATATAATAACTTACATTTCACTTCCTTGTGATTGTCGAGAAACATAAATAATAAAAAGAAATTCTAAACTAATTCAGTAGAATTTTTTATTTAATTTTACGTATATTTTTCGATTTAGTGGTTTAAATGTAATTTTCCATTTTAGGTTCGTTACAAATAATTTGTAACTTATTAATTATATTTAATAGACTTATTATGTGTAAATTTTTTGTTATGCGATTTGAATATTTGTGTCAACTTAAGGCTTAAGTGTTTATTTTTATGTTCTTATGTATTTAATATTATTACAGTTTAACGACTTCTACAGCTGAAAGTTGCCCTGGCAGGGCCAAGTGTGTTAAGGTGTTCAACTTGTAATCCGTGGGTCGCGGGGTCGAATCCCGCTAGCACCAAATACATGTTCGCCCTTTCAGCCGTGGAGACGTTATAATATTACGGTCAATCCCACTATTCGTTGGTAAAAGAGCAGCTCAAGAGCTGGCGGTGATGACTAGCTGTCTTCCTTCTAGTCTTACACTGCTAAATTAGGGACGGCTAGCGCAGATAGCCCTCGAGTAGCTACTCTTTTACCAACGAATAGTGGGATTGACCATCACATTATACACCCCGACAGCTGGGAGGGCGAATATATTTAGCGCGACACGGGCGCGAACTGGCGACCATCGGATTACGAGTCGCACGCCTTACGCGTTAGGCCATAACGGGCTTTTAAATAACGACACAAGTCTGTATGGAATTGTTAACTGTTAGTTAATGTATCAATATAGAATTTGAACACTTGTGCATATCATTCACTTGACGTAAAAATAATTGTTTTAATAAACATGTTTCTATTTTAAAACTAACGTAATCCGTTATTTAGATAATTCTGTGTGGAAAAACAAGCGTTTTCGAAGAGCGTAGCTGTTTATTAAAACAAGTATCACAGATGCTTGTTTTTTGTTTTTGTTTTTTCGAACGAATATGTGGTTCATCAGTGCCATCTACGTGTAGTTTCGAGCGCACTTCAGTTGTGTGACATGAATAAGACTTTAGGATTTCTTGAAAATTTCAGAAGAGGGCTAAGGATGTGTGCTTGCTGATCGGTTAACAGAATGAATGTTCTAAAAGGAAATTGTCTTACTCATACTAGTTTTACGTTCAGTAAGAGTTTTATTTATTTTTAGGTAAAATATTATAGTAATATTACTACTAGGAAGTAAAACCTTGTGTATTGTAGTGTTTACAGCATCTAACTGCAACACTTGTGGAGTGGTTAGCCCACATGCCCTGTAATACGACATTATGAGGAAATTACTCAACCGAGTGTAATTTTTGCATGTTAGTCTAGTTTTGATACAAGTTTCTTGGTTATTCAAGTTATTTTTGTACTAAGATTTAGAAAAGCTTAAACTTAAATAAATAAAGTTAAAGCAAATGAATTTATTTCGTCACTATAGAATACTGTCTATGGTTTGACCAAACAATATTTACTTGTTGCTTTTAAATTGTTTTCTGATTCTTCACAATAATTTACGAAAAAACGATTATTTGATCTCGTATATAATATATGTGTTTCACAATATTACCTTCTCAAGATATAGGTGGTGTTGTGTAATTTATTATTTTTCAATCTTATGTGTTAGGCCTTTCATTTTTAGATAAAGTTAAAATAAATTGTTTCTCTACCAGTTGTTATATCAATACTTTAGTAGTAGTCTCTAGACTACTAAAGTATTGATATGGCAACTGGTAATTGTAGAAAAAGACAGGAGTTTAAACAAAACAACATTGAATAAGTACAAATTAAAAACAAGTAATAATATTCATAGAAATATTTGTATTTATAGCTATGATTTCACAGATGAACTCTGAAAAAAAAATGTATTTATATAATTTTGATTATAAACATGAATTGAACATAATATAGTTATATCAAAATGCAACAAGCTCTGAATTTATTGCATGCTTTTATTAAACAGCTAAGAGCATAGTTTTGGATATCCATTGAATTATGTGCAGTCTTGATTATAAGAAACAAATTACTCATTTTTTGTTTTTATTTGGAAGGATAAACAAACACCTACAGAATATTTTTGCTGGTTTAATCTTGATTGTAGAACTTGGACTGTAAATGATGGTTGATGTTCCACAAATAATAACTCGTGTACAAGCTGCAATGATTGCTTCTGTTCATCGTGTTAAAGTTGAGGACATGTCTAGTCATTCAGAAGAACCATTAGGAAACATTAAGGCTAGTTTGTAATGGATTTTGGTTTTATAATAATACTGGTAATTATATGTTTCAATGGGTTATTGATTAACTTTGTAGGTTAGATCTTCAGTGCAAGATGTTTCAGATACATTATACATTTTAAATGTGTAATTTAATTTATATAAAAATACTGGAAACGTTTTTGTTTTCTGAAGAAAATCCATAATAAACCTAATTTCCAGGTAATCTTGTTTTTGTCTGTACTCATTGCCTGTTTAAAGAAATTGAATATTCAATCATTTCTTGAAATAAACCTATATATATATATATATATATATATATATAGCAGCATAAACATCTCTTCTCTAAATAAGAATTTACAGAAATGTCTAAATTTGTGAAATATTTTTGAAGCTTAACCACCTGGCTTACTAATGTTTGTACACTTCTAGAACAAAGTAGAATAGTGGTGGACATGGAAGTTTGTGCAATAGAGGAAAGGTTATTTCTTTAGTTAAAGTACAGAACAATGTTTTGACCTTTTCAGGGTCATCTTCAGATTAATAAAGAGAGATTGCAACTGACCATTGCCAGGCACATGTCTTTGTTAACCTGAAGGTGATCTAAGAAGGTTGAAACATTGTTCTGTACTTTAACTAAAGTTTTAATACTCATACCAGCAGTTTCGAGAATGAATACATTTTCACTTTGAGTGGGTTTCTTGTCATCATGAATGGTTATTTCAACTAGATGAAAAGAATTTGGAACTCGGAGTGCTACAGTACTTGGAACTAACAATCAGGGTGGGAGTTGCTTAGCTTGCAGAGCATTTATTTAAGAACATTCATGTGAGTCAATCTTGGGTTTGATCCTAGTCAGGGTACATTACTTACTGTCCTGGTTCCTTGTTAATGGTCATTCTACTTGTGAATGTCATCTGAATCAAATCTGTTTGGTAAATGTGTAATTTTGGCTTTATATTTTGTGTTAACAGTCTGAAGCTGACATCTAGTGTGTATTTTAAAAGCTTGGGGGTATTACAGATTCTTTTATGAGCTCAGGTTGCTTAGATGGAGGGATTGTACTGATCAGGATTAGGATTGTATACTTGGAATTTAAGTTCACAGAGCATTATTGTTGGAACACTAGTGAATATTGAGTGTTTTGATCCCAGTGACATCAGACTTTCTAAACTAGCATTAAAGCTAATATAATTTTTTGGTGTATTTATAGATATACTGATTATGAGGTAAAGTAATTGTGTACACAGATCACTAGTTAGGGTTTACTTAGGTTTCGTAAACCTTGTTTGTGGTAATTTTGATCTTATTGGAGAAAGTTAACAGGAGATATGAGGTTAGGAAGATTAGCTCTCAGTTTCTCAAGAAAAGAAGGGTAAGAAATAATCTTGTGGAAAATTTTATAAAATTATCTGAAGGATCAACAGGACAAATACATCTGATTTCCTTCCTAAATTTTGAAGACAAGGACAAAAGCTTAAGATTTAGAAAACATAAGTGAGAATCTAATAGAGTTTTATTTTTGTACCATTTATTAACGTATAGAATGAGTTATTATTGACTATAATGCAGACTGGTAATTTGCAGAGATTTAATATGGGAATAAATAGTTTTGTGTAAAATAAAAAGTCGTTTAAAACTGTACTTTTCTTCAGGGTAGGTTTATAAGGACAGCTATGATAGATCAAATTGCACCTTATTTTATTACATTTCTTTAGTAACAAGTTTCATTGTGGTAAGATTTGTGTTGTTACGTATTTTGATTGAATCAGTGCTGTTATAGATTTTATTGAGTATTTATTTTGTATCTTTTGTTGATGCTGTATTTATTACTGGTTTGTTTTTTTTTGCACTGTATGTTGGTACTGGTTTAATAGTTTATCAGTGTATTCTATTAAATATTTAGTTGTTTCTGATTATTAATCCAGTCACCTGTTGTGAAGTCCTTTCTGGCTGGTTCCCTCAATGGAATGTGCTCATCTCTGCTGTTTCAACCATTAGATTTGGTGAAAACAAGACTACAGAACTCAAAAGTCTCAAGGTTTGTAGTAATTGTCAATAATTTGAGGGAGGGAGGGTTAAAATAAAATCAGTAAATCTACAGATGTTATAGTTCGTAGTTCATCAGCTGAAAGTGGAAGCCTTAAGTTTAATTATTGTAACTTATTTTAGAATAACAAATGTGTACACGAACTAATTGTTAAGTCTAGTACTATTATATTTTTTTAATTCTTAAATGCCTGTTAGGGGACTAGATTAAGAATGTAATCTTTAAATATGTGATAGGCCTAATACAACTGTCTTATGCCAAATATAATTCTGATAAAGCAAGCTGACTCCATAATTTACTTCTCTTCAAAACAGTCTTAACTATTTTTGTATCCACTTTTATTATTCAAATGACAGAAAAGTAAGATACCAATAAAAAAAAACAAAAATTTGGCTTGTAAATATTGCTGATCAGTTATTATGAACTGAGTTAATGAGAAACAACTACTTATTATTTAGACTTTGCATGTATTACACAAGTTTTTTTCTAGGAGTTACATGTAACTTTCATTTGGAGATACTTTGTGTGTAGTTTGATTGTTTTTTCTTCAAATATCTAATGAGATGATGAATTGCTAATTCTAGGACAATGTATTATGTGGTCAACAGTTAATTTGTTATTTGTGTGTAAATTTTGTCACACCTGAGTTTTTAGAAAACTATTTTCAAATGTTGTTGCAGTGGCATGGGGTCTGTATTCAATCAGGTTGCAAGGAGCGAGAATGTATTCGGTCTGTGGAGAGGAATTGTACTTGTAAGCAGATTCATTAACTTTATCTGTGTGCTTCATTCTGAATATATATTATGATGAAAGGATGCAAGTTTATCATTTGGAAAAGACTAGCTAGGCTATGCAATGAGTTGCCAACAGCATTAAAGACCATATTTTACTGAAGATTCAATGATTAATACAGAACATAAATGAAGGGTTTACATTTTACTTTTATCAAACAGCCTTAATGAAACAACTGGTTCCTCATTATATGTGGGGTTGTATTAAGGACTTGTTTATTTGAATGTAAAACATGCTTTTCAGGTTCTGATGTATGAAGTAGGCATGAGGGCTGAAGGCAGCCCATGCCAAACAATGGACAAACAGGGCTATTAGTGGGCTGACTCTTTCTTCTATTCATTTAGATGTGGGCATATTCCTCCCGATATAATTCTGTTTAATTAACAAGATGTGGAGAGTACTTATAACACAGGTTCTATTAATGTTTCAGAAAACTTAAGTTTCAGCATTGCCTAATTTGTAACTTTTGCTGCCTATGACTAAGGCTGATCAGCCATATTGCGTGTTCTGAACATGATTTCACATTTTATTGCTATTTGTTTTACAGAAAATTCTTGATGACAAGCAGATAAAAATTGTAATAATTGATTCTAGTTTTGAAATTAAGATAATTATGAAATAATTTATATATTTCATCTGTCATTTGCATCTTTATCTTATCCAAATTTGATTTGAAAAGTTCGACTTTTGTTTTGTATGATCCTTAGTTATTTTGGTTTTTTACAGTCAATCATACGCTGTGTTCCTGGAATTGGTTTATATTTTTCTTCACTGAACTGGTTACAGAGGACTTTCATATGAGCAGCTTTCTTTGGAGATTTTTATGAGCAATATATGGTTAGCCCTATAATGAATATGAGTTTTGTTTCAGAGACTTTGTTTTCAATCTGATGTTGCTAGGTTGTTTAATTTATTAATAATTAAAAGAAAACCCATTTTAATTAAAAACTGACTATTTTCTAATTGAGTAATCATTGGGCTCGTTAATTGATTACATTTAACTGTTAGATTATTCTCACATGATAGTTGTAATCATAAAAAGTAGTAACAGTTAGAAATGCTAGTTTAAATTGTTTTCCTGAGTTTTGACAATTATGGTGAATGGCCTCGAATTAATAAAATGAAAAACCATAATGGAAATCTTTTAATTATTTGGATAATTAGAAAAATCAAACAGTGATACCTGGAAATACTAATTTTGATTAATTAATTATTTTGTGTGAACTAATTAATGCTTTTAGATAATTGGTTAAGTGGCCAGTTCTAGTTTTAATGGTTTAATGACTCACCACATAAAAAGAAAACATTGATTTATTTATTTTAATAAAAATATGTAAGTTAGGTAAAATTAAGTTCTGATATCAAGAATCGTTAAAAGTTTAACCTAAATATAAAGAAAAAGTGCATATTGTGTTTGTAACTACAGAATAACTGGAACATTTAGTTCTACTACCTTGTATCATGTGTGTAGAAAAAAAAGTACGAGGATATTTATCTATTCATTATGCTCCTTCACAGCCTGATAATTTGATAGCAAATACCACTTAACATGAAGCAAAATGAAAAGAAAACAGTTGTTACTTTAAACTTTATTTCTCTACACATTCCTGTTTGGAGAAGAAAAAAAAAGGCCTCCATTTTTGAGGCTTGAACAGTTTAGTAAGTCTGTAGTAGGTGAGAACATTGTCTCAGAAGATACGAATGTTACATTAATCAAATATGCCATCGGAGGGAAAAACAACATTTATTTCACTACTGGAAATAGATAAAACTTTACAGTAAATTTCTACCATGTCTACTACATAATAACTAACTCGCATCTCTAGCATTATCGTTAGAACTTCAACTGTTTAACTCTTTGTGAATTTATTGAACTCTTAACATTGTTGTCAGTTTAACTCTTTGTAAACTTATTGAATTCTAACGTTATTGTTAGTTTAACTCTATATAAATACCCAAAGTTCAGCTAACTGCAGTTACTTTGGAATGTTTTCTCATCTAATCTTGTTCATATTTCAAGTCGAGGGGACCCATCATTTTTGGAAGCAGCGTGCTTGGGTATTACTGCAAGATGTTTTGCTGGAGTGACACTTCTTCCAGTAACAGTTGTCAAGATAAGGTTTGAGGTACTAGTGCTTTTGGACTTTCTAAGAAAATTAGTAAAATTAATAACTTGATGGTTTCTTTTCAATATGTGTCACCGAGTTCAGTCCCAATGAAGTAATTTTCAAAGTGTAAGAGTTTGTCCTGAATGAACTGTGTTTACTTGTTATAAACGAACAGAATTAGAATAGTTAATATCAGGTCCGAAGTTGGTTCTGTAATTGATACATAATTTACAGTACTGATCAAAGTAAAAATTTGTTGTAAATTCGGACATACTGAAAGATGAATGCATGTTCCTGGGAGAGTTTTGGGGTGTTAACAAATTTTGTGAAAAGGTGAATTTTTGTAAAACAACTTTTAATATTTTGAGAAACATTTTGAAGTTAATCTATAGTTTTAAGTTTCACTTAAAGAATGTAAGTGTAGAAAATTTGTCTCTACAATATACTTGTGATTTTCTATTTAGAGTGGAATATACAACTATGGATCTGTAGTGGAAGCTGTAAGGGTAATACACAAAACTGAGGGAATAAAAGGTTAGTTTTAGTATGTACTTGAACGTCTACAGTGAGGTTTATGTATATTGAATTCTTTAGCCTAAAGTATATGTGTTCTACTGAAATTCATTTTTTGTCTAGACAGTGTCTTCTGTATTAAGAAGAAAATGAAAATCTGATATTGTAGCATTGAGTCTGTTGTTTTTGTCTTAGTGAAGGGAATAAAGGTGCCAAAATCACTTATGAGTATAAAGAAATAAGTTGGGGCTGTGGAGGCTTCGTGTTTGCTCTTAAAAACTTCAAAGGGTTGTAAAATCACACCATTTTCTCCCAGTAAATAGCTTGGATGAATAGTAACCACTGACATAAGGTGTATATATGTTGTTTTTTTTTTTTTCTTTCAGCTTTGGGCACAGGACAGGTAGAATATTTAGCACTTGTCCTGTGTCAGTGTGTTTTCTCAGGGCACTCCCATTTACCTCCATAACAGATTCTGAGGCACTTGGATTTATAGATCCCAGCCACAACATGGTCGTGATCATGGGATGTTTCACTGATTATTGCAGGGTTGGTCTGCAGGTTGCTTCTCTTCTGTCGATTGGCTCTGGACTTGTCCACTTCCTTTTTCCTGCCTTTGTCTCACTCAACATTCTCACCCAACATTTTCATACTGACCAACCTCACTTCATCACCTCAAACAAGCCAAATTAAAATACAGGAAAATTCCCATGTACAGATTAGTCTTTCATGAGTGGGGACAAAGAGGTGCTACAACATTCCTGAACACCCCTGTTGGGGAGAAAATTCCTCAGACCTCTCTCTCTCTTTCTCTAAACTAATAAAACTATCTAAACTATCCCTTCCAAGGTTTCATAGTCATTAACCACTGACATCTTCGGCAGGTTTTTTGTTGTTCAAGAAGTTTCGTTTTTCTAGTGTTTTATTCATAACTAACGTCTGATGTTTCCTTAAAAAAAGACCTTCCACACACACATACATATGCTTGTGTGTGTGTGCATTTTCAGAGGGGAGGTTTTTCAAAAAAAAAACAAACAAAATGTGAACAGGCACTTTATGGGACAGCATTCTGATTGTTTAAACTGAGATTTTATTTGTTTTACTTTGAAGCTTGACCCATATTAGTATTTTTGGGAAACCTGTATTACATGCTTCAACAAAAGTAAGGCTAAATCATATCGAATGCATCTTTTTAACTACATTTGTGGTGTACTTGGTTATCAAGGAAGGATGTGTTAGAGTACTAGAAAAATCCTGGATTTAGTTAGATCCAAAGTGCAAGTGAGGAGTTCTCGGGAAGGTGCTTGAAAAAAGAGTTTCAATAGTTTTAATTAGTAGAATAAGTTCTTAGAAGGGTCGTACATTATATTGTAACTGGTTTTGTGCATAGGTCTTATTTTATGGTGTACATCTAGCACATCAGTTTCATGATAAGAGAGGTATGTCTTGCAAGATATGCAGACATATCATATCTTAAGTGGCTTGGTGTACATCCTAGTTGAGATTAATTACACCTCTTCTTTCTGGATGTTCTAGTTAATTATGGTACTAATGGCTTTGCAACTTCTTTTTATCTTATAAAACATATTTACTAGTCTTCTCACTTGATTTGACAGCTTTACCTCTTTATATCCAGCTCACTGCAGGGAAATTTCTTTCATACAAAACATTTCTTTTTCGAAATGGTTACTGTAACTGGTTTTTGGATAAAATAATTAATTTGCTTATTCTTAAGTAACAAGTTTGTTTAGCCATCTAAGATACTGTACCCAAACTATCATTATATACTTGCTTATCACATCTTCAAAGACAGGACTTCCTTGTACAAAACAGTCTAATAAAATCATTTATCTCTTACTATACCCCAATTAATGTTAAAAGTTATTTTTAAGACTAATTTGAGTGTTTGTAGAAACAGTTTCCAGTTGTAGAAAAAAATGTTCTTTTTATTGGTTTTGGAACAAATTTGACATAAATTAAGGAACCTTTATTTTGTGTTAAACCCAGTTTTAGTCTTGAAGTTAATGTTTATTTAACTCTGGTAAGAATAAAATTTGTTATTAAAATATAATGTTTCCTTCACTGATTTAGATGTTCCAGAGTTGTTGTCATTTCATTTGCTAACTGTTTGTTTCATGTTTTTCAGGCTTATTTAGTGGGTTGCTACCCACACTGCTGTGGGATGCCCCCTTCTCAGGAATATATCTTATGTTTTATACTCAAACCAAGAAGATGATTTCATATGGTAAGTTTTGTTTCAAACCAAGAAGATGATTTCATATGGTAAGTTTTGTTTCATGAGGTACTTTATGCAGTGCTATACTAGATGTGCAATATTTTTTGGATTTCTCAATCAGAACCTATTTTTTAATCACTCTCGACTGTTGTGGGATTCACTGTTTTTCAGTTAATGTTTGTGTGCTGCAGCTTCTCAACTGAAGTACAGGTTTGACTGCTCTGTTATGGAAATGAATGCATTATTTCCTTTTAGTTTTTTCTTGCTGTTTATCAAATGAAGTTTTGTTTGACACAAAGAGAGAATCTAATTTGTTTGTTATTGTAGATGTTGAGAAGGTTTGCATTCATATAGGCAGTTGTGACTTGTTCTAGTATTTACTTTTTAATATTCAAGGTTTAAAGAGTATTTCTTCATTTTGCCCTTGTATAATGTTTTACAATAGTTACCGTTATTTAACATTGAAAGTAATCTTAAAACAACCATTGAAGGCTCGGAATTTTCCCTTCAAAACTCTTTAATTTGTTTGAATTGTATGAAGCCTGCTGAATATGGTGTAATGTTTTATAAGACACAATAAAGATCTCACTGGTTTTGGGTGAGCTTGTCTGCTCTCGTGGTGTTATAGAAAAACATGTAAAAATGGTTTATTTTAGACTTAGTTACTTTTAACAAAACTCTGTACATGTAATAAATTAATGTCTGATGGGAGAAAACAAAGAAGTAATGAGACAGTTTATTGGTTATTGTGTGAACAGGCCTTAGTGATTTGGAGGAATCCTGACCACATCTGTCTTTTGAAGCCTCTGGCTGTAGTAAAAACAAGAAATGATGACATCTGAGAAGAAAATAAGACAATCATTAGCCCAAAATAAGTGAAGTATTATTTGCATATATAATTTGCAGCTCTAAACTAAGGTCGTTTATCATGATTTGATTAAGAATCATGTACAAACAAACAAGTATTTGAACTTGAAACCTGGGCCAAATTGTCCTCCATCTAATTGACCTGTATGTTTTATAGTTTCAAGACACTGAGTGAAGTTAATGTAAGTTTTTTAAACAACAAATTAACAAACAGAACTAACTGCATGTTGGTGTTTATTGTTATTATTTTTGTAAGATAATATACTGGCACTGGATTCATTCGTATTGATTGAAATTATTAAAGTTTAAGATTTAAATGTGATCTTGAGATATTTTGGTGCAACTGGGTGTAAGAAACCCAAAGAAATTTATTTCTATGCCGTAGCTTGATGTTATAGTATCCTAGTTACTAGCCTAAGTCGTATGCTGTGTGATGTGATGACTAGGTTTATGTACTTCGCTAATTACTAATAGTTCATTCATTAGTATTCTTATTGCCTACAGGTTGGAAAGAGGGTATGACCCGTGTTTCGGTGACCTTTTTTAATGGATTGTTAGCAGGAGTAATGGCTTTAGTTCTCACTCAACCTGCAGATGTAATAAAAACTTACATGCAACTCTATCCTGAGCAGTTTGAAAAGAGCATCCTAGCAGTAAAATATATTTATCAAGTAAGATCATTAGATAAATACAGTTTCACTTGTGGGGGTGGTTGACTTCTTCAGTGTGAGTACACACTTATCTCGAACATTCCTGATATCTCTAGTATTTATAAATTATCATATTAACAACTATTTACAAAGTAAAATGGACCTTAGAGGTTACAACTATATATTGTCACCTGTGTTTATTATTGTTAAAATCTTGGTGATATGAAAAGTACACTTTCAGCAAGTGTTGTGCATCATTTGAGTCCTATAGCTAGAATATTTTACCTTTTAGTACAGGAAGCATTTTGTTTACTGAAAAATTAAGGGAGTTATCCCCCCCTGAATCTTTCCATGTTTCCATAATTTTAAAAAGTACAAGTCATTAAATCATGCTCTTACACCATCTGGTGGCTTATTATTGGATCATATAATGCTAGAAGTTTGAGATCAGTGTTCGTGGAAGACACATTGTAAACAGTCCATACTTGAAGCTTGGTGTTTTATCCAAACTCAAAAAACAAACTAACTGTCTTTGTCCTCTCGGTGTGGATTCCTGAACGTGGTGAGGGTACCTCCCAAGGAAGGTTCTGTTCTTTCAGTTTACCTCCTCTGGGATCTAAACAAACCTATATTAATATAATAAATAAAATTATATATTCAAACATCTAATACCGCCCTCTACATTTCGACACACAGTTACACAACCCCTTTCAAACATGTGGTCAGCTTCCGGTCAGTTACCTCCTTCTTTGTGAACCTGACGATGACCGAAGAAGGTCGAAACGTTGTTCGCTCTTCTATGTAAAGTGTTTTCTCAGCCCAAACGAGCCGTTTTTGCATATAAAAATCTACCCACATGTTTGCCGTGCGTGGTGACCTGTGGAGGGGAGGGGAGGATCCTGGTGGTTGAGGGGTCTAACCCTTACCCACCACTTTGGCCTTGAATTCCTGTAGACGGGCAGCCTTTGGGTGGCCCCCCCTTGGGTCACTCGGCTGGTCCACTTGGGCTAGAGTCAACCAAGTACCAGTGTTGGAAGTTCTCAACAGCTATTGTCGACATTGTGTCTGATGCTGGTGTTTGGGAATAGTGCTCACGAAACCCTGGTGTTGCTGCAATGTCCTTGCATGACATTGTAGTGCATCCCCTTGTAGGGCTCCATGGTGGGTGGGGTCAGTGGGTACCAAATTTTTTTTTTTTCCTATGGATCCTCCAACAAAAAAATTAAATAAAATAGTGAAAAAACAGTCAATAGGTAAACGACCATGTCTTGAAGACTCTGAGCAGCAACCTTCAACATCTGTAACACCTGAACCCCATTTTCTTATATTACATTCTCTTTTATAAAAACCTTCAGGGCAAATATCCCCCTTTTTCATTCAGAAGGGACTAGAGGGACTTGCTGGCTCTCCAAAGTCAGTAAAGAAGCTTTGATCTGGAGACATATTGGTTGAAACATCCACATCCCAACCCAGTGAACTCCTCTTGAATTCAAAGGCAATTGGGGATGTACCTATTGAGGTTACCCCTCATGCTACCTTGAATTCATCACGAGGAGTTATTGTTGAAAGGGATTTGAAGAACGTCCCCGAGTCAGAGATTCTCGCTAGTCTCTCCACTCGCAAAGATGGAGTTACACTGCCGACAAATATCCTCGTTTTGACATTTACATCACTACGTGCACCTGCCACCATCAAGGCAGGTTATCTAATTTGCAGGGTATGGCCGTACATTCCAAACCCTCTCCGATGTTTCCAATGTAAGAGGTTCGGCCACTCAAAGACGTCCTGTCGTGGTTCCCTGACATGTGCTTGTTGTGGTGGCAAGGACCACGATGCCTATGAGTGTCACACGGACCCACATTGTGTCAACTGCAATGGTTCCCACCCTTCCTACTTTCGTTCGTGCCCAAAATGGTTGGAGGAAAAAGAGGTGCAGCGTTTGTAAACGACTCATAACATTAGTTATCCTGAGGCTCGGAAATTGCTGTCCGCCACTCCATCTCAGACATATGCTGCTGCACTTCATTCCACAACTACAGTGGGAGTGCAGACAGATCTCTCTGTGCCTCCAAGAGAATCGTTTTCAAAACAAATGAAAAGCCTTTTGACTTCCATGGTTAAAAAGGTTGATGAATCAACTTCTACACCCATCTCTGTTCCTCCCATACATTCCAACAAACCTCAAGATCCACATCCTTCGGTTTCAAATACAGGCATTTCTTCTGATACATCTTTTTCTCCCACCCCATGATGCAAAGCAATCATTCTTTCGCATCTTCAGTCACTGGAATCCCCTTCCAACAACAAAGACCTGCCCAATCGACCCAGGGCAGGATCTATGGAGGTAGATAAACCTCCTCTGCATAAGGACAGTAAGGAAAAAAGACATAGTCATAAACAGAAGGGTTCTCCAACCACTTCGTCTACCCGTCATTAAAAATGGTCACCTTGATACAATGTAACTGTCGAGGTTTACGTTCTAATCTGAATGATATCAAAACATTGATTGCTTCCTACCATCCTGTATGTCTTTCCTTACAAGAAACATTTCTAAAACCTGTTGATACAGTCACCATTTGGCAGTTTTCTCTGTACAGAAATGACAGGCTGTGTGATGGATGAGTACATGGAGGGGTGGCACTATTGGTTGATCAGCCTGTGCCCACCCTGTCTTTGTCACTCAACACACCCTTGGAGGCTGTAGCCATCTGTGTTTCCTTGGGTCATACCATCACTGTTTGTTTTCTCTACCTATCCCTTGGAGAGACCTATGATCAATCAGACCTTGATGCTCTTGTTGAAGAGTTGCTGTCTCCCTTTCTAATCCTGGGGGACTTTAATGAACATCATCCCCTCTGGGGAAGTGCTGTTATTAATAGGAGGGGTTGCTCTGTAGAGCATATGCTCTTTGATCACAATCTTTCTTTTTTCAATACTGGTTTTTCCACTTATTTTCATGCACCTGGTCAGTCCTTTACTGCTATTGATCTCTCAGTTTGCTCCCCTTCATTATTTTCCCATTTTTCTTGGAAGGTTGACAATAATCCACTAGGCAGTGATCATTTTCCGATACTTTTGAGAGAGACTGGCTGTGGTCATTGCCACCCTACCCGTGTGCTCCAATAGAAGCTGGATCAGGCAGACTGGTCCACTTTCACTGCTCTCACAGAACTTGATCGTGCCATCTTGAATCAGCCATCCGTAGATGACTGTGTGACAGCGGTAACTGACGGTATTACACGTGCAGCTGCTCAGTGTATTCCTAAAACCTCGACACATTTTCCACGATATCCTCGTCCGTTGTGGAATCCTGCTTGCCACTTGGTGTGGAAGGCTCAAAAACAGGCCTAGGATACTTTCCGTAGGTATCCCACACTTTCCAATGGGCCCGTGCACATGCTAGGTGGGTAAGACGTCAAAGCCACAAGAAATCTTGGATTAAATTCACAACTAGCATATCTTCTATCACCAGTTCCAAGGTTATATGGAACAGGATTCGAAAGGTCAATGGGCACTACAGTGCTGTCCCCCTCTCCATCTTACTCTCTGATGCCCAAGAGGTAGCTGATGTCTGGAGAATTGCCGATACTCTAGGTGAAAGCTTTTGCTGGGTATCTAGCACTTCTGCTTGTTCCTCCACCTTCTTGGCCATCAAGACTCGGGCAGAGTGTTCACCTCTTTCCTTTCGAACCGACTGTCTCTTTAACTATAATTGTCCCTTTACACTGGTGGAACTAAAAATGGCCCTTCATTGGTCTGGTAGTACATCTGTTGGACCTGATGATGTACACTATGATATGCTGCACCATCTATCTCCTGCTTCTCTTGATATTCTTCTAATTGTTTTTAACCGAATCTGGCAGGAGAATGTTTTTCCTGATGCCTGGTGCCAGGCTATTATCTTACCTCTCTCTAAACTTGGGAAAGATCCCAAGATTCCTTCAAACTACCGTCCAATTACTTCCACGAGCTGTCTCTGTAAGACCTTAGAGAGGATGGTTAATGCTCATCTTGTTTGGTTCCTCGAATCAAACAATCTCCTCTTGCCCTCCCAGTGTGGGTTCCGACGACAGCACTCCACCATGGACCACCTAATTCGACTTGAAACATCAATCAGAGAAGCCTTTCTCAAATGCCAACATCTTATATCAATATTCTTTGACATTGAGAAGACTTATGACACAACATGGAGGTATGGCATTTTGTGAGACCTCCATATATATGGGTTACGTGGCCATTTACCCATGTTTATTAAACATTTTTTAATGGACAGAAGATTCCAAGTTTGTGTGGGTTTGACACTTTCCCGTTCTTTTGTACAGGAACTTGAGGTCCCTCAGGGCTGTGTTTTGAGTGTCACACTTTTCAGTGTAAAGATAAATGCTATCACTGAACAACTCCCTCTCACTGTTGCAAATTGGCTCTATGTCGACGACTTTCACATCTCATGTCAGTCGTCGAACATGAGATATATTGAGCGGCAATTACAAACTGCCCTCAGTCATGTACTGAAGTGGACTACGGCGAACGGCTTTCACTTTTCTCTCTCTAAAATTGTTTACATGCACTTTTGCCATCAATAGGGTATTCACCCTGATCCTGAACTCTGTATCAGTGAAGTTTTGCTGCCAGTGGTCCCTGAGACCAAGTTCTTGGGGCTTATCTTTGACCGTAAGCTGACCTTTATACCACACTTAAAGCAGCAACATGTCAAATGCACAAGAGCACTGAACATCCTCCATGTCCTCTCTACTGCTAGTTGGGGAGCGGATCGATGTTCTATGTTAAAGATATATTGTGCTCTTATTCGTTCAAAACTCAACTATGGATCAATGGTCTATGGCTCTGCCAGATCCTTGGCTTTAAAGATGCTGGACCCCATTCATCATCAAGGACTTCAACTCTGCTCTGGGGCTTTCTGCACCTCCCCAGTTCACAGCTTATACGTAGAATCTCATGAACCTTCTCTGCACCTTTGCCGTTTGCAACTGTCTTTACTATATTCTTTGAAACTTCGTTCTTTACCAAAGCATCCCACCTGGGGATGTGTTTTCCTTCCTCAGTGGGCCTTACTTTTTCAGAACAGACGATCTGCCATTGCTCCTTTTGGCCTTCGCATCCAGGTGTAATTGGATGAATTGGGTCTGTCCTTGGATAACATTGCAGAATCCACTGGTCAGCCCATCCCCCCCATGGCTTATTACAGCCCCCAAATGTGACCTTTCTTTAAGTCATCTGAAAAAGGCAGATACTCCCAATTGGAAGTACTATCTTTTATTTACTGAACATCTTTCGAACAATCATTCCATTCCAATTTATATGGATGGTTCCAAATCATTTAATTCTGTGGGCTCTGCCATGGTTTGTTGTGGTTCGGTGGTTGCGTGCAGATTCCTCTCTACAGCTTCTGTGTTCACTGCTGAACTGTTGCTGTGGATCATATTGAAGCTAAGCAGTACTCCAACTGCACTATTTATACTGACTCGCTTAGTTCTTTACTGGCCTTGGAATCACTTCATGTTGATTCACACCCTGTTCTCGCTGATATTCAAAACCGACTAGCCCGTTTCTCATTAACATCTACTTCTATCCAGTTTTTCTGGATACCAGGTCACGTTGGTATTTGCAGAAAAGAGCTTGCAGACACAGCAGCTAAATCTATCTGCTCTGGCACTATCACCACTGTGCCTATTCCGTACATGGACTATGGTCCTGTATTCAAAGCTCGGCTTCGTGCCAGCTGGCAGTCCACTTGGAGTGAGCAACGTGACAACAAGCTTTTTCAAATAAAATCCTATATTGGACTTTGGCCGTCTAGCTTCCATAAGGTTCAGAAGGAGGAAGTTCTAACTAGACTACGTATTGGTCACAGTTTTTTAACTCATCGTTTTCTTTTATCTGGAACTGATGCACCAGTGTGTAGTTTGTGTAACACTCAAATCACTGCAAGCCAAATTTTACTTTCTTGCCATTGTTATGACTCTCAATGACGGCACTATTTTAAACATGTTCTGTCCCAGGGTTTGTCCATAACATTGGACAGTGTTATTGGTGACAGTGACACTGTCCACCTTGATAAAGTTTTTAGTTTTTTAATGGCCATTAATGTTTTTAATCTCATTTAAGTGTTTGATATTTATTCATTACACCTTTTTAATTGTGATTCCCTTTTCAGAATCTCAATCTCAATTTGACATTGGAAAATGGCCAGAACATTAAATAACTCGACACCAGGACTGGAAAGGCCAACTTCAGGTGACTGACGGTGGTTCTTGTACTTACCTGTTAGTCTTCCTGGCGGGTTATGATCATTACCGTTTTGCTAGAGAAAGTCCTTTACAACTTTTCTTACTCTGCTTTTTCTCTTAACATTGTAGACTAGGTGTCAACATTGGTTTTATGCTTTTTCTGTTTTTCAATGCTGTTTTGTTTTACCTTCATTTCCTTTCATGTATTTTACTACATTTAATTTATTTTTACCTTTTTAACGGACGTTTGGTGCAGATAGCCTAGCTGCTTTGTGCCAAAAAACACTAAATCAATCAATCAATCAAAACTGTCTTAGTGATGGGTGTTAAAAGTTGGCTAAACCCTTGTATGTTTTAATGTAGTTTTTTAAGATGTACACCTTATGTTAGTGTGTTTTCAATGGGCACATTTAATAACATAAATGTCTCAAGTACATTGTTGTACATTTCTATAATTAACCATTAGAGTGGACCTAAAGATATGTACCTTTAATCTGGAGAATACAGCACCCTCTGGTGGTCTATTATGCATGGATTATTAACACCAGTAATTTCAGATGAGCATTGTACATTCTTTTGTATAAATAAATAAATGTTTGTTCATTATTAAGTATTTAACCATACAATATTAATTTTATATGTTCATTAGGAATATGGTATGAAGGGATACTTCAAGGGCTTAGCCCCGCGGGTTCTTTGAAGAACATTAATGATGGCGATGGCATGGACAGTGTATGAACAGGTACGAGTACAAATCCACATTGTCTTTTTTGTACAGAGGCAAACTTAATGCGTACGTATGACTGGATATTTGAAGCTTAGTTTTAATATTTTTGAGGCAAACATGTTTTTCTGCTTTAGGAATATTTTTTGTTTGTATATTTGACAATGTTTTTCACAAACTCCTTTCTCTTGTAGAATGGGCACAGACCTATCTCTTATAGTTTGACTGTCAAACAAATTCCTAACTATTCACATTTCATATTAATATAACACACAAGTTATGGTACTTGACATTAGCAACAGGCTTCACTAGCCACAGTGTGGTTTAGTAGTTTACACTTGTGCTTCTCTGTTTATGGTGTGATTCAATAGTTAATGGCAACAAGAGTGGCTCAGGGTCTTCAAGCATAGAGGTCCATGATTGTAGCTACATTGTAAAATCATGCTGTTTAATTTTCTGTTGGAAGAACACAAGTTATGTAATCACAGTTAGCTTGTTACATGACAAAACTTGCACTTTGAAAGATAAAATAAAACAGCTTATCAAGATAGTTTTATATAGATTACTATATTTAACTGTAGAGTTGTATATTTCAAGTTTAGCATACAAAAACTATAATAAAGTCAGCTTAATAAATCTGATGACACTTCATGATGGTAGGCATTTTGACTGCTACTAGAGTTGTCTGCTTTATGCAGCACATGCAGTGTTAATGTGTGTTATACCTGCTAGTTCCCATGAAAGACTACAACAGCATTCTTATACTTGACATAGTAATATTCACTATCCATGAGAAAAATTATTGTATTGAAATTTTAGTTTGAAAATGAGCTATCATTACAGTATTATATTGCAGAATACATTTTATTGAAGTATTTGTTGTAGACATAGTTATCAGTGAACAAGCCTTGATTGTAGGTTGCAAGAAAGACATTTTTAAAGTGTTTTTTGATTGTTTGATCTTTATTCTTTTAAAATTTGTATTGGTTAATTCTGAAATATATTTTTGTCAAAATATTAATGTTTTATGTATTGCTCAGCTATAATGATTCTGCCTAGTTATAAAAATATAATCCAGGTACGATTGGTGATGATCAATGCAGCAGTTTCCAAGATCTGACTTTTGAACATATAACTCATGAGCTACATTATAATAAGGTTCACAAAATACTAATAACTGTTATTTATGCATTCATAACAGTCATTAAAAGAAGGGTCTTTTTTTGTTTCGGTTCATGCAGGAAGTTTGAATAAAGTAGATTGCCTGCTGGATTTCTCAGTTTGATGACCTACTGGCTGTACTTCTGTTTCTTCATGTCTAATGACCTGCTGGCTGTCCTTGGGTTTCTCTGTGTCCAGTTGTTTTAATAACAACTACCATGCTTGGATCTGAAGAGCTAATGTACTTCTAATATTTTGTGAATTTGTTTTAGTTTAAAGTTTTCATGCATTCTTGTTTCAACGTATTCTTGTTACAGTTTAGTTTTATGTTAACTAGCAATGGTAGTCCTTCATATGTTTAGTTTTATGTTAACTGGCAATGGTAGTCCTTCATATGTTTAGTTTTATGTTAACTGGCAATGGTAGTCCTTCATATGTTTAGTTTTATGTTAACTGGCAATGGTAGTCCTTCATATGTTTAGTTTTATGTTAACTGGCAATGGTAGTCCTTCATATGTTTAGTTTTATGTTAACTGGCAATGGTAGTCCTTCATATGTTTAGTTTTATGTTAACTGGCAATGGTAGTACTTCATATGTTTAGTTTTATGTTAACTGGCAATGGTAGTCCTTCATATGTTTAGTTTTAGGTTTTATTTTGTTAATTCAATTTTTTTTTTCCTATTTGGAGTTGAGCCTTCTGCTAACCAACATTAGAACCTCAGGTTTGTTATACAGCACAAACGTATGTGAAAATGAGATACATTCCTTTAAAGAAGTGAAGAATTTTTTCAAGTTGACTCTTAAGCTAAGGTTTGTACTAAAATTAGATGCCATTTTGTCTGTGACAGTTTTTTAAAAATTAAAAAACAAATGCAAAAACCAAAGTGTCTTGGCACAAACAAATGGTAAAATATTTATTATTCCAAACAGATTAGTTTATGTAAGACTTTTATTGTCACTGGGGCTAATATCGATATTTTGTATCATAAGTTGCACATAAAGGGTACTATTATAGAGAGTTCCGATCAGTTCTGTATATAACTATTTAAAAAAACAAACAATAAATATTTTATTTAGTTACCAGTATATGTAACTTATTGTGTGGAGAAAGGAAACTGTTACAATAATCCAGAGGTTCAAGTGCATTTTAAAACAGTGTCTGTGTGATGTTTATAGTGTGTTTAAGCTTACTTTTAACTAGCCGTATTGTGACCTAAATTAATTTTTGGGTGCATGTGATATTGTGGCATTTAGGCCTAATTTATTTGATACTGTACAGTAGATTACGTGTTGTATGATTATATTAGACTTCTTTTGACCAAAGGTAGAACGGAAAACATGATATTTGGTATATAAGCCTAATACATTATTTGCTACACATGTTGACGTTAACTGCAGTTCAGCGTATTCAAACCTTGGGTCAACAAAATAAACAAATAGGCATCTTATACTGGAGATGTCACTGTAATATTCATTGGGTTTTTGAGTCTTGAATAGGCAAAACTTTTAAGTCTGTATCAGAAGTGTGGCAAATAAAATAAATCCATTAAACCTCTAAGCTGCAAATTATATTTTCAATTTCACTTTTGGTGACAAGAAATCCTCTAATATAATCACATGACTATTTTTTTTAAAGTAAAATTTGTACAGAACAATCTGTATTTTTTTATTTGGCAGATAATCTATCTATTTTGATAAGGTTAGTTATTACCAGGTAGTATAACTAAGGTCTGACAATGTGTAATGTGAAGTGCACATCTCTTGTTAAAATGTATTTATTTGATAATGATGCAGAACTAGTTTTTATATTTGTGTTTAAAGCAAAGTGTATGCAAGTTATGAATGTGGACTTAGTATAACACAAGACTCGTAAGTTGTTTTTGTAGGGTTATTATAATTCGCTGTATAAATTAATTAGGGATAATTTTGTATGGAAGAAACTGTCCTTCTAGTGCCATTCCAGGTTAAAGATTTCAGAGTCACACCCTAGCGAGACATAGCCAGTAATCTTAAGGCAATGATTCCAACAAGTAAATGATTTAATAATTCCATAATAGGGAATATGGAAAGTTTCCTGTCAATTCGCACCAGACAACTGTTTCTACGTGTACGGTTTGTTAGATAAAATTTGACACTTTATAGTTTAATGGACTGTTTCTGGTTCAATGATTCTATAGCTGTTACAAAATGTAATTTGATGATATGGGCATACCAAAGAACAGAATAGCTGGAGGCAAAGGTTGGTACATGCTCTTGAGATGTTGTAATCACCGATGTTGTGTATCCCTCAGGAATATTCCCCCCTCTCCACTTTTTATGGACCAATTTGTTGTGGGTTTCACGTACATAACATATTCGATATTTTGTTGGTTTTTCAATATGTAGGTAGTATTGTGTCATGTAGAATGGATGAAGAAAAGTATTTATTGGTGAAGGAATATGACCACAGGGTCTCCTTGAATTGTCAAACGTAAGTGTATATACTTTTTTTTTTAAATATACTAAACAAATGTCTGTGTTGATAGACAGTAATAAAGAAATTTCTGCTTCATTTGGTAGTAAAAATGTTCAGTAATGTGATAACGTTGGTAGAAATATTTTATTTATAACACGTTAGCATTAAGAGTGATTTAAGTTAATATCCAATAATGTTATTTGTGTGGAGGCCACTTTGCAACTAATCAGTAAGTTTAAAAATCGATTTGCGATATATTTTGTGGGCAGAGCACAATATACCATTGTGTAACACTGCTAAACACACGTAAATATTAGAAGTAGGAAAGTGGTATTGTCTGCTAACTGCTGGCGTTTTTATTTTAACGTAACTATATTTCAAGTATTAATACAAATTTGGACAATGTTAAAAACATTGTTGACAATCCCACTTGGCTTCCGTTGGTTTGTTAAAAAATACCATATAGAGGACGCTGTAATACGTTGCCCATCCGCTAGGGGTAACAGTTATTTTAGCTGTCAGTCATTAAGCCTTAAACGAGAACAAGTAGAAAGTAACTAAATGAAAATCTCCATAAAAAGTTGGAACAACAAATTGGTTCTGTAACTTAAGCCTGTTCTCCTAACGGATTAAATATCTTTAATGTACGTTTCGGAATTACACGTATTTCATCTTCAGTAGATTTGGAAAATACACGTTGAACAACTTTAGAACAATTAAGGTTAAGAAATTATAAAGTAATAGGAAACGAGTTTTCGTTCATAACCTTTAGACTTCTTTTTCTCAGCAGTTCCTCATCATTATGTCAATTAGTTAGAATTGAAAAGTTTGCTAAGGGTGAAGTTGAAAGTATAAGTCCAGTTATTGTTAGAAACTCTCGTATTCCAAGATGCATCTGTAAAGGGGCAAAAATCTTGTCTATATAGGTGGCTTTCACATATATACGATTTCAGTTGGATATTGTTTTTTTATGAATTGTTGTGACAATAGATATATCAAATTATGAATGACTTGTATTCTGTGATAGGTTGACAATTTTCACTTGAACATAATGAGACTTGCATAAAGTTTCTATAAACTGTGATGTAGGCATTTAGGTGAAAAGAAGTTGTGATGTGTGCTTTATAGTTTGTCAGTAAACGAATTTTGAGACAAAATAACTCGACTCATTTTTTATTATGAGCAGTGTAGTTTTATATCTGAATTTCGACAGAAACGTTTCCCAACCTCTTTACCTGTCTAAAGTGTTATTTTATAAAAAGTGGACCCGTCGTCATCAAATTTAAAAGGTATTACCATCCTATATATGTAAACCTAACAATTGAATCGGAAAAACAACAACGTGCTGTGATGATAATTATTTGATTATTTTTATCCTGAATGGTTTTAAATTTAGTATGGGGTTGAGATGTACTTGCACATATTGGTAAATACTATTGCTAGTTTGTCATAGTGGTCAAACTCTGAACAACACGTCAAGGTTCTGCAGACGAAACTGTCAGACGACTTTTTTCTCCAGCCTACTTTTTAGTTTGAATTTGGCCCTCTTTTACTAAATTATCAATATTTATGCGTTCTTACGTTTGAAATAATCTTAACATCTAAAAGAGTAGTGCCAACAATTTTACACGACTCTAAAATTAACATTTAACTTAACAAAGTATAATAAAATAAACCTTAAAATTTTAGTTAATAAAACTAAAGTCGGTTAAAACCTAATGCCTACAAAATCTGTCAACATTCGGAATCAATGTCAGAAAAAAATTGGTAAAAATGAAAATCTGAAATATATTCGTTAAGTTAAACAAAATTTAGGCTTAGCACGGCTAAGTAATCAGGTACTGTCACTCACTATCAGAAAGTCCTAGGTTCGAATCCCCATTCCACTAAACATGGAGGCGTTTAAATATTTCGATCAATCCCATTATTCGTTAGTAAAATGGTTGACGATGATTAGTTGCCCCACCTCTCGTCTTTCACTGATGAACTAGGGACGACTAGTGGAGATGGCTCTCATGTAGCTTTGCGCGAAATTCAAAACAAATCTCCACAACTTACTACATTCACAGTATTTCCTAATAAAGTTATAAAAGAAGTTAAAACCCATATTGAAATGGATAAGTATTGTCAAACAATTACGGAGTGCCTTCAGAAAGCAGCCAAGTTAACAATATCAAAACAACAAATAACACATGGAAACCCACCACAGAAATAATCACTCTAATAAAAAAACGAAGACAATTAAGAAGACTGTACATAACAAGAGACAGAGAAACCAAAACGCAAATAAACAACATTAGAAATCACATCAGAACACAAATAAAACAACAAAAACAAGATAACTGGGACAACTACTGCTCAAAACTGAATGATAAAACTGACCCGACAAAATTCTGGTCACATCTTAAAAGACTCGCCAATGAAAGTACAGACACAGAAATATCCTTCACTTGAACATAATACTATAGCATACACACATAAAGAAATAGCCGAAGCTTTCAAAGATCAACTTCAAAATACTTCTAAAACTCACACTGATCCAGATATGGATACATATTTCTACAATAAACTCACAAATCACATATTAAACAATAAACATCAATTTGAACCAATTTTTCCAATAAACATAACTGAGACAAACACAAGTTCCGACACAGATTATGCAAGCACGTTACTAACAAATGAAATATCCCTTCAAGAATTACTCGAAGCAATAAAAAACAAAGTACCAGGTGAAGATGAAATACAAGCTATCTTTCTAAAAAAGGGCACTCTGAAATTGACCACCAAAATTCACTTTTTAACCTATCCTCAGGATACATCTCAGTTTCTTGGAAGCTCACTAATATATTAATGTTCCATAAGGAAGGAAAGCCAGCAAATAAACCTAATAGCTACCGACCAATTAGCCTGACTAGTTGTATAGGCAAAATTCTTGAAAGAATAATCAGTAATAGACTCTCCACATTCTTGGAGATAACATCAAAATTACCAAAAGAACAAAATGGATTCAGGAAATTTAGACAAACGACAGACCACCTAATCAGATTAACCGAAACCATAATAGATAGCTTCAATAAAAATGAATGTATTGTCGCTTGCTTCCTTGATATCGAGAAAGCATTCGACACTGTATGGCACGATGTTCTAAGGTTTCGAATCAATGAAATGGAACTACCACGAGGAATTATTCGCTGGTTATATAACTTTTTTGGAAAATAGAAAGTGTAGAGTAAATGTTGAAGGAACATTTTCTGAATACTTTACTCCTAAAGCTGGTGGCTAACCACCCCTATACTCTTCATCATGTATGTAAATAATATGCCACTGAGGGATCCGAATCATGGATTCTCTTCACAGTTCGCAGATGATGTGGCAGTCTGGAAAAGTGTTGCAACACCCACGATAGCAGCCACTAATATACAACCAAATAGAATAAGTGAATACTGTCAAAAATATAGAATAAAAAAACACACAACTCGTAGTCTTTACAAAATTGACAAAACGCAAAAAAAACAACAGCCAGAATTATATGAATGGCACACTACTCCAGTTTGCCCCATCGACAAAATTTTTAGGTCTGACCTATGATTCAAAACTAACTTGGATCAATCATGTGAACGAAATTAAAATTAAAGTCTGGCGAAGAACTAACTATGCTAGGAGTCTAACTGGTAAAAACAGTGGAGCATCTACAGATAACATACTAAAAATCTATAAAACATATATTAGACCTGTAATAGATTATGCAGCTCCAGCATGGATAACTGTAAGCAATAAAATAATTAAAACTAAACTACAAACAATCCAAAACACACTTCTCACAACTGCATACAGAGTTCCAAGAACTATATCATCTCAGTTCATTCACAAATACTCGAACATACCAACCATACCAGATAGACTCCTACATATTACAATAATGTACTTTAATAAGAATTGGATGAAAAACGAATTACTATGCGAACTAGACAGGTACCTCATACATGATGAAGCTAGTCCTAAATATCTCTCCCCAGTTAACTTATATTTTAAATAAAAAGAAAAAAAATGTATAAATTTTAAATAAAAAAAATAATATATACATATATATGTATTAAAAATTTTTTAAAAATGCCACCAACAAACTTGACATTCTGCTGATGGAATAAAATAATCACTATGTATGAGCCAAAATACATGGACATTGCCCTGAAAAGGATCAAAATAATATTCAGTTCTACAGTTATAAATACCAATCCGGCAAGAACATAAGTACGGGGAGGAGGAAGAGGTCATAGAGAACCTGACCCTCCAGGGTATGAACTTTTCTTACCCAAACATCGACAGACATTCATACATTCACAATAGGCAGGTAAAGACAGTGGTTGTTGCCATAGCAACCAGTAAGAAGTTTCCTTACGGAGCCTTCACAGTATGTTGTACTGTTTCGGTTTTACTTTGAATGTGATCGCTGTCATCACTTGATTACTCGCTATCAATGAAAGTTCTATTTATGCAGGTCAGTCGGAATAACATGAGACACTGTCCAGATGTTTGTAGTTGTCAATAAGATTCAGAGCTGTCTATATAAATTAGATACTTGCGCTTGTTTGTCCATAACTTTTCTCGGTCAAATGCTATAAATCTAATATCGTTAGAAGGGCCTGAACCAGAGGAATCCAGATTGCATATTAGCTTTTTCATACCTAATTGTCTACAATATTTTTTATAAAAGACGATGACACAATGTTGATGTCGCCACATCTGACTTCGATTTCAACTTTAATTTTTGTATTTGCAAAGTATTTCACACGTGCAGTTTACTAAATAAGGAAAAATAAGATTAGACTAAATACAACTGCTATGGTGTTTTTTCTCCTTATGAAAAGACGCGTGCGCAATTCGTTTTAAATCATATGCTTAATCATTGTTTGTACAAGCCTTCAGACGTTTCTTTATATCAGCTAAGTTTGTCTTCATTACAACTTTACGTTTGCTTTATTTTGCAATAAATTAATTTCGGTTCATCTCATAGACTGGTGTAAACACCTTTAGCTACTTTTTTCCATAGTACGGATTTTATTCTTCGTTTTTTGTGAGTTTCTTTGTTTTAACTCGTAAACCTGTGTCGTACACTCAACACTGTACAAGTATCATTACTATATTGTTTACATTACGTGTACTGTTATTAAATAAAGTTACTTCCAGATGAGTTTATCTGACCACGTCACATTTTTTTTTTTTTTAAACAGACCAATTTTTATCCATCTACCACAGAATGCCAACAAGAAAACATAACTTGAAAAACTGTGTGGAAATGATGGAATAGGGAAACTTCAAGCAAAGAGCATGACAATTAGCGCTTATGTTACGAGTGTCGCTACGGGTTGTCTTTTTTTCTCATAATTCAAGAACGTAACTAATAATAGAAAAATGCTTTTCGTGAGTTATTTTGAGACTTCAAGAAATATATTTAGTTGTAAATAATTATCGTATGGTTGTACCCTTTCTCTGTAGCTGGGACGTACATTTAAAAGGTAGGACTTCAAAACCCAAGTTAAGTTTGTACAAACATATGGAGATGATATATAAGTTGAGGTTTATGTCCAAAAAGGCCTACATCATAGAAAGGTATTCCGACCTATGACGTTGCTCGTGATTTAATGTTCTATGGTATTGTAAGTGTAAATTGACATAACAGTGTTTAACATAAGCATGCATGAGAACTAGCGACACTAATCGCCCCTCACTAAACTAATGAAAGAGGTACAAAATGGCTACTCACCATCATAACATTACCAACTCTAATTCCAATAGGAAGATTTGACTCTAATTTTTATAATCCATTCCAAAAGTACTTGTATTTTCTGTTAACTATTACCGTGATTTACAAGTTCATGTGTGAAATATTATGAAAGGGTAAAAAGCAGCTTTTTTATTACAGAATTATTATTACATTAGTGGCGACAAAGAAATGTTTGTATGGAATACCGCGGAACAATATTATACATAAACGAAACCACCAAGAGTCTAATATAAACACAAGTGTCTACCTTTATTCGTAACTTTATTCGACACCAGTCATCTAATGCTCGTGGTATCAGTAAATTGATAACCGTCAGAATTTATGACGGTTACATTCTAACTTGTGTACCTAACAATCACTTTATATGGGATGGTAGACACGTCTCTAACAATGATTATATTTTGAATTGTAAAAGCCGCGACGTAGGTGAGAAAGATTACACCATACAGACATGTAGGAGGCTTATCTCACGAGGTTCTATATGTAACAATTCCAGGTAAGTGTTCTACGACACAGAAACTCCAAGGGGGCATTGACAGAGTTTTGAAGATATAGAAGTCCCTTCTTTAGTTTAAGATGTTTTGCTTGGTTGTATTAACCACTGAAAACAACTTTCACATCAAAAGCGACTTTTGTAAGTACTGACTTCCAGTTCCCCCATGCAGGTGTTTATTTTGTTTTTATACAAGTAACGAATTCATGTTGTTTACACTTATTTCTAAACCTCTCTCTTGTTCTTGGACTACAGGATTTTCACTTTGATACTAGAATATTGCGTATGCTGTACTTAATTTGATTTATGAGAAGCCAGCGACATCGTATCATCCTTGTGGCCAATACTGAAACTAACACCAACTCTTTCAGTACTGCAAGCCTTAGGGCCAAAAGTTGTCGACTGACTCAGCTTTACCTCTGGACCTACAGAATCTGACCCCAATTTGGATGTAGAGTACGTCCTTCTTATTCCCTTTGTGTCAGAGTTCTTGGATTCTGAAGTGGATGACGTCATACGCAGTGAAGAAGTTGGGTGCTCTTTCACAGGGGACTGTTGTGGGGAGACTTTTGGGGACGGAGAGCCACGCCGATGTAGATAAATGTGGCTGAGAGGGAGTCCCCCATTGATTTGCTTATCTCTTGCGAATGTGAGAATGTCCATGATCCAGCGGACATCTTTCCAAATGTTGTCTACTTGAGTCTGGAACGTTTGGAGCTGACACAACCTTTCTCTAGCTGATACCACTTCACTCGTGAAGAATGCCTAGAAGATGAGAGGGTCATATACAAGCACACCCTTAGGCCTTTTAGTATTACTGTCTTTCACCGTCAGGTTTACAGGTAAACAACTCCTCCACTGCCTTGTGTAAAATACACAAGCAAAACACGTTTTAATTGTCTTTTACTTATTTAAAACTTGAAACTGGTAAATTATACCTATTATAATAGTTGTATTGTCCATGTTTTAGCTCCAGATGAAGAAATGACAGTGAAATGACAAAACAATATATTTTTTGAAAGCAATAACAGTAAATTTTAGTTCTTTTAACAGCAGAAAGGAACAAGAGTATATATGTATATATAAAATTCACGATAATTTTATGACACTGATTTATATCTTTTACAATATCCCTTACTGGTAGGGGTTATTTGGAAAAGGATAATCCAGTTAGGGTTAGCTAGATGATACTGCAGTGTTTATAAAATCGCCATTTTGTATTAACAGGGATCTACTGCAATATAATAATCTAGAAATATAGATAACGAAATAATATAATAAAATATTTTTGATTTTTTAATGAACTCTAGAATGATTTCAAAACTTTTATCCAAATAATGACAGTTATCCAGCTTTCAGTCGTTATTTCAAAAAATGTTTTAAAAATTATCCCAATTGAAGCTTTTTTATTACTACAAATTTGGATTTAGGCAAAACTTAAAACGAAGGCCCCTGTCTGTGCTCGGATTTGTCACAAACTATTGAAGTGGACCCAAATCCAGGTATTTAATAACACATTGGTCTCTCAGCTCTTTTTCAAACGCCATCTAGCGAAAAAGTATAAAGTTAGGACAAGCTAAGCGTTAAACAGTTAAAACAGAAGCGTTGCCTTTTCTAGTACCAAATAAGTAACTAGAATTTGGTGTCAATGTTGTCACCTTTCCTCAACTGCTGTACATACCGGATCTGATACAAGAGGAGGGGTCCCCCTTTTATTTATCAATAACATAAACATTAATAAATATTCGAACAAGAATAAATAATTATCACTACATCCAAATATTGATAAGTGTTTAAATTATCTAACCTCGTATTTTATGTACTTAAACCTAATATTATGTTTATATATATTCATCTTTAAACTTGTTAAACCTTCAATCTTCCAGTTAAAGGGCTAGAAACTTTTGATTTTATGTAAGAGAACATAAATATTCGTATGTGTATAACAGTAAGAAACAGAAACTGGGCTTACCTCTCTATGTGCATGCTGCGCCATGAGGGTGTCCATTTCAAGGATTGACGAGAGTCGAGAATAATGGGCGATGAAGTTACTCTGGTAAGTTGTCATATTTACTGTTGATAAAACAGAAGAAGTTAATGTAAACTTAGACATAAGGAACCTTGGAAAATTCAAAATATCAACACAAGGATTCGTGAAATTTGACACTGAAAATATATATTTCGAAAAGTTCAAGTAATAAAATATTTATAATCTATTTTGTAGAAGGTTAAATTAAGTTTTACAATCCGGGATCCTTCAAACAGTTGAATGTTTTTAAAAAAATTATACGGTTGCTATGTGCAAGTTACGTGTTTAAACAACAACTACTGCGGAAACCTAAGAGACTCCTATAATATATACAAATATATGTGTATCTCTGCAGTTAGCTATATCAGTTGAAATACACTAGAAGGTTATTAAAAACTCACAAGTTTAATAACTTACGTATTTCAAACACTTGGATTGGGAGAGGAATGCAATCCATACGAGACGTTAGTTCATCATTCTGACCTGGCACAGAACAAATGTTATCAACAGGTGGCAGCACCAGGATAAAGGAAACGTTGGTGCTCAACTCTATAACATCAATATCGTATAACCTGTGGATAGATGCGATAAATTTATATATTTTGCGAAAAAAATAAGAATAATGGAAATTAAATCATATAAATCTTAAGTACTATAAAAGGATAATAAACAAAAATAATCATTAACGTAATTATAAAAGATACGGTGTAGGGAAAAGATTTCAGAACACAACTACCTGTGTAAGCCTATTTCTTCAAACGGAATGTCGTAAGACGAAAACAGGATTCTGACTGCCGAGGAAATTGCCTTTTGAAATTTCAGTTGAACGGTAGATGGCGCATAATTTCTTTGTGAATTCAGAGCCTTAATCCAGTCCCACTCTTCCCTATCAAGAGAAACTAACAGATTAATTTGACATTATTCATATTTTTTCGATATAAAGAACACAAAAAACATTTTCGCACCTTTTTGAGCACTGCAAATCAATTTAACCACAACATAATCACAGAAGACATCAATATACTAAGTAAGGAAACAAATACAAACAAATGTAAAATCAAAGAAGCCCTACTTATACAACAACTCAAACCAAAACTGAACTGATATAAATGAACACCTTTATACCTATACTCATTAATAACCTAACAAACTACAACGCGCCCTACAATCTCGTAACCGTTTATACTCAATTCCCCAAGACATGTGCCTAACAACGGTCAGTTGCAAACTCTCTTTGTTAACCCGAAGATGACCTAAGAAGGTTGAAACGTTGTTCCGTAATTTGTTAAATTAAAGTATTAAATACCCCTACCAACCGTCTTTGGAATACATGACTCAGTTAAGGATTCTGTATAGTGGTTCCTAGCACTACCAGTTAACCAAATTAAAAACCTGAAGACATCTGCTTTGAACACTATTTATTGGATCACATAACAGTAGAAGTATTAACGAGAAATATTTCACCATTGAGAGGTCACTCATTCATTATGTTAAAATGTTGTTCTAACTTCTAATAAATCAGTTGAAAGTTTCAAACCTCAAACGAATCATCAAGCAGAAAGGTTTGTCGGTGTCGGTATCCAGTTCCCTTACTTCAATAAGTTTGTCTTCCATTCGTCTGCTGATTACATTAGATCTGGTGACTAGATGACAGTCACTTTCTTTCAGTTTCTAGATACACATAATATTCCGAGCAGACTTACCCTTCCACATGATAGTCGAACCAAATCATCAACACCTCTGGGTTACCTCAGGTTGATTTCTTTACGTGTCGAATCTTGTAGAAAATCTCAAAAACATGAAACCTTTGATCTTGCTTCCTGATTTAACAAGTTACTGAACTGATGTTACGTCTCTGAATATGGACACTTAATACAAACAAACACAACTGCAGTAGGCATAGTTACACCATTTGCATAAGTAGCACTGCTCATGTCTATCCAAACGAGCCAAACTCGATTTTGTGTTCCAGGTCCAGGTGATATATTGGCCTACTAGACAAAACATGGCAAACTAAACTTAAGTGTTCGAATATTGTGTAGGCTTAGATAGAATAAACACAAGGTACTGTAATACTGTTAAGTACGAAACAAACCTAACTTTAAAACAAGACACGGCCTCAATACCCACAAATATTATATTTCAGACACTTTTACGACCTTAAAAATACAAGATAAAAAGAGGTCTAGAAAGTCACAGTTTAAACATTTTTTATGTGATTCAATTTATTGCATTTCCAAGTTGCTAAAACAACTTTATGCAACAAACAACTCGTATAGGTTCAGCAATATAATATTTAGCCCTATTCTGCGAGGGTAAAGAACAGTTCATGTGCGCCGGACAACAGCCGGATTAACATTATGCCACTGTTTAGGGTTTAGACTAAACTTGCACTTCGAAAGGTTGTTTCTAGATAAGTAGATAGACGTGTAGTAGTGTGTTTAATTCAGTATAACCATGCACAATAAATTACAGATACAGTATAAGATTTGTAACATAATTCTGGTTTGAGTTCTGAAATGGAAACATCAAGTCGAATAAAAAAGGGTAAAAAAACTATATTTGAGACGAGATAAACCTCCTTACGGCGGGTTTTACAACTCACCGAGACACGTGGGGATTCTCCCGAATCCGACTGAAAGGAAGCACGTTCGGGGCTCTTCGTGGGGCTAACACTCTGATAACATCAACAGAACTCTTGAGCTTTATGTAACCCAGGTACAGTCCACGTGATAAAGATGCTGTACTTTCCTGATTGTAGTTAATCATATGCTGAAACAAATGACCGTTAAATCAACAGATGCTATAAACCGGTAAAAATCAACTACTATTTTTCGTTTTGTTTACTTTTCTTATGTATAGACCTAATGGTGGGTTCTTTCTCTCACCCCTATAACGCACACACAGCCCTAAATTGAGTAGCACAATCTTTTTTTTTGTTATTGGAGATAAAGGTACTAGAACCATGAAACCTCAGACTTACATGCACTCGGTCAGAAAATTACATTAACATATGCACAAAAGTTTTTAAAGTGAACGAAACCATGTATAAAAAAATCAGGCCAGAGACTCTTGTGTTCAGATATATCCATTTTTAATTTTGAAACATTTAAACAGAGAAATGGCAGCCAAACAGTAGCACTGACCACCATAAGGGCTTTGCCAGTCTTTGAAACGAATAACAAAATTAATTACGCACTTACAACTGAATGTATATGATGTCGCGAACTTTGGATCTTACGATACGCAGCCAGGCACGCTAACCCATGCCAGACTAATGTATGTGAAAACGCACCATTACAGTATTACCGGTGACAAACAAGTTGGAGGTTTCTGATATTTTTATAAATTCGTAAAATCATTTTTTTGGCACTAAAACTAAACAAAAATACCTGTATTGACGACAACAGCAACTCGCTAACATGTGGTGTCTCTTCTGCGTCACTGAGATTCAGAGTTGGATGTTTTCTCAGGATTTTCGCTAGAGGGAGCCACCGCACCGATAAGATAGTGATTTTTTTTGGATCGGAGATATACTTTATTGTACTTAAAACAACAATTGTTTTGCTGTCTTTGATCGGCTTATAGTATAATTGTCCAATGTCTTGAACACCTAGCGCCATCTAAGGGGAAAAAGCAGGTGTAAACAATTAGGGGAAAAAAAGAAACAAAATCAGCTTGAACGGTGAATGTTTAATAGTGTATGAAAGAATTTTAAAGCTAACATTTATATTATCATTTCTTACGTCAATTCCTTTTGTTACAATTTTTATACAGTTTTTTAGTGGGAAACTGCCTGAAACTTCCTGATTAAAAAAAATGCAAACTCGGTAAGGACAAAAGCGGAAATGAAAATCCCTATAATTTTGAAATTGTTAAACTGCATTTAATAACTAGTATTTCAGACACCGGTGGCAGAACAAATTTAAATGGGAAGTATCATTTTATTTGCTATGTTCAAACAGCCCTGGTAATTGTACATAACTTTTTATTACCCATTCCAAAGGGCATTTCGATACTGGGTCAAAAGTTGGGAGGATATTTTTTGTTTATAACAAAATATTTGACATTTTATAATGGCACGAAAAGCTATAGTGAAACTTAGTTATATTAACTTATACTATAACTAAAATGGCGCTAGAACATTGTTTGTTTGTTTTTTGAATTTCGCACAAAGCTACTTGAGGGCTATCTGTGCTAGCCGTCCCTAATTTAGCAGTGTAAGACTAGAGGGAAGGCAGCTAGTCATCACCACCCACCGCCAACTCTTTGGCTACTCTTTTACTAACGAATAATGGGATTGACTGTCACATTATAACGCCCCCACGGCTGAAAGGGCGAGCATGTTTGGCGCGACGGGGATGAGAACCCGCGACCTTCAGATTACGAGTCGCACGCCTTAACACGCTTGGCCATGCCGGGCCCACTTGAACATTGTTCAAATTTTTCTGGATGTCACAATAAATATTAAATATCGAAAGTTGAAATGTTTTGTTTTACTTATCTACTCTCTTTGGAAGTATTTCTTTACTTGTATCTTTAGTCTGAACTACATCCACCCACTCACCTACACACACAATTCCAAGATTCACACATTGATTCGGAATTTTTTATTTTTAACTTTGTTAAATGCACACTGAAGTTCGGTACGAGACATTTCCACCAAGGTAACTAAAATGACACCCAGCTTAGAGAACTTATATGCTATCGTTAACTGCTGACGAAGCTATAATGGCGAAATATTAAGCTAACAAAATATACATCCGGGTCGTTATTTTATTACACTTAATAAAAATAAATCGGAAATAATTTTTACACCTTGTTTTTGTTATCACCAAAAAGTTGGTAACGAATTATAACCACGTCTGTAAAATATAATGTTTACGAATTTATAAAAAATAGATTTTTTTGTTGCTATTACATTTATTTCAACTTGACATTACGCTAGACACGCCAGCTAATGTTTTTATTATTTATTTCAACTTGACATTACGCTAGACACGCCAGCTAATATTTTTATTATTTATTTCAACTTGACATTACGCTAGACACGCCAGCTAATGTTTTTATTATTTATTTCAACTTGACATTACGCTAGACACGCCAGCTAAAGTTTTTATTATTACTGAAATCACCTGCATTTGTTCAACGGCTTGAAGCAATTTACTTCGGAAGTGCAAGACAGAAGAACTTTGTGACTTTTCCATGTCTTGTCGTAGTGTTTTGATATCTTCCCATGTACAAGCGACCTGGTGGCAAAAAAGGAAACTGTTTTTATATAGCAGTCATGTCGGAGAAACTGAAAATAAAGTGGTAAGCATTCTTTTGCATCAACCATGCATAGATATGGAGATTTTTGACAAAACATTTCTAGGTGTGAGCGATACTTTGTCTCAGTTATACAAACAGTATGACATATGCTACGTCCAGTAGTCAAACTAAGTTTAAAAAGGTACAACACGAGGTATAAATATATTCACGTGAGATCTGATAACCTTCCAGAAATATAAGTACTGATTATTGGAAATCATAATACTTTAACCTCATTCTTTGGAAAGGTAACGAATTCAACGAGTTAAAACTTTCAAAATAATAAAACACTATTTGAAATCCGTGATGACAAGAAAACCCGCTTGTATAGAAAACTATATATTTAAAAACGGCTGGTATGAGTAGAGAAAGCACTAGTAGAGGAGCGAACAACGTTTCGACCTCCTTCTGTCATCGTTATGTTCACAAAGAAACAAAGGGTTAAAGAACGGTAGCGGTTGTGTAACTGAGTGTAGGAATGTAGAGGGCGTGCTTAGATGTTGGATATATTTATTAATATAGGTATAAAAGGTGTTCCTTTGTATTAGTTTATTTTGGGCTTGAGTTGTTGTATGAGTAAGGCTTCTAAAGATCAGACTAACTATCGCATAGCGAACGTACATTAAATGCCACTAGGAGCGCACTATGAACTTACACTGAATACCACCATGGATGCACAGACCGTGAACGTGAGAAATTACAGCAATGAAACAATTATTTTGCGACAGACACAGCGCCGATGATTTATCATATACACTAAAGAAAGGGGAGAATTTAAGACTCCATCCCATTCTTAACCTCTTGTACTTTACGGAACACAACAGACATGAAACAATCCACTCATTTTTTGAAAAGAAAAGAATCTATTGATCTCTCACAATTCCACTGTCACAAAAATATGAGGCCCGGCATGGCTAGGTGGTTAAGGTGCTTCACTCGTAATCTGAGGGTTGCGAGTTCGAATCCCCGTCGCGCCAAATATGCTTGCCCTTTCAGCCGTGGGGCGTCCTAATGTGATGGTCAATCCCACTATTCGTTAATAAAAGAGTAGCCCAAGAGTTGACAGGGGGTGGTGATGACTAGCTGCCTTCACTCTAGTCTTACACTGGTAAATTAGGGACGGCTAGCGCAGATAGTCATCGAGTAGCTTTGCGCGATATTAAAACAAACAAAAATATGAAAGAAAAACTAAACGTCACGTGATGTATAAAATTCATAATTTTATAAGAATTGTTCACTATAATGTAACGCCACCTAACGGATCTGGAAGGATAATATAACGTTTATGTATATATATATATATATCTAGACAGAAAACGCAGTACCAACAAAATTTGCCTTTATAAAAAAAAAATGTGTGTAGAAACGGATTTGGCCACACCTGTGGAGAGATTCTAATAAAACGGAAACTATGATAACGCCAAACTTTGAACAGGAAACTCGTTTTCTTTACAATAATGATCAATTTATAATCTCACGCTGACGTATGTTGAACTTTTATACGTCACTCAAGTTATTACACGAATCGAACCCTGGATATACTCGCTGCAGGTACCGAATATAAAGTATTACTTGATTAACACTAACCTTCATCAACCAGTAAAAATCCGTCTGAAGAGAAGATGGGTAGCTCTCGTCGATTTCCACAACAGGCAGTACTTCCTCTGTTGTTACAAGAACCTTACCTTCGTTGTAGAAGAGACAAGCCAGATGAACTCCTCTGGAAACAAAAGAAACAAACAGTAAAACGTTCGTGTTCACGAACTTCCCGACGTATTTATAAAAGTCCAAAAGCGAGAAAATTTAACCTCAAAATATTTACTAACCTAATATTGTATTAAAGAAAAGACAAGAATGTAGAGGGCTGAGTACATTATACCAAAACAGTTTTGAAGTTGAAAATCGGCAAGTCACGTAAGAGATACAGCCCGTGTAAAATCGCGGTGGGACGGAATTTATTAAAACTACATTTTGATATTGTTTGACATTTCATTACTGAGGTAATGCAGTCGAAAACTGATCGATTTTGGTAAGAATAAGTAACAGTCGTTTCTGATACAGAATTCTCATATACTCAGATCATAAATATATCTTCAGATAGAAAATCAAAATTTCACAGACGGGATATCGCTTGTAGTTAATGGTGCTGGAAAACAAAGCAATACCGATCAAAATTTGGCACCAGAGTCATCCTGTAAAGGATCAGTAACAAGTCGTATTTCAGCCGTCATAAGCAAAGTGTGGTATCCTTTAACAGATTAAAATCCACGAAGATAAAGGTAAGTGGTAAAAGCTATCAATCTGCTCCAAGAAACAGTAATAGCATAAACAGAAAGGATTTCTGGCTGGAAAAGTGACACAAGTTGCTTCCACAACATATTCGTTCAATCATCGCATGCCTAAAGTAGCTAGATAATGAAACAGATATTCATATTATTTCCAACGAAGGTGTAAAATCTGAATGTTGAAACAGAGCGTATAGAAAACATGCGGATATGACAAACTTACGACCGAAACTTTTGCTTTGGAATATACGTCGCAGAGCCATCTTCAAGACGTACAAATGGTCAGACATACCATGTCGATATGGACTGCAATGACGTGGTAAGACTCCAAATCGTTGTAATATAACATTCTCTGTATAAGTTATTTTAAGTCATACGTTACATACAGTATGGTGAAACTATTAAGGTAACTGTATGTCAGTGTGACTAAAACTGCTGTGGTATTTTTCAGGTACAATGACTGAGAATACTACATATATTTAAAATGAAAATATTAACGTATCAAAACACTTCGTAATTAATTAGGTAGACAAATGGTGACTACCCTAAAAACAATACAATACCTATATACCTTTTAAGAGTTTTCTGAAATCTCGGGGCTGACGTGAACAGATGCTTTATGTTTCTCTTTACTTGACGTCTCTGTTGATAAGGTGTATCTAATGGTTGGTCCAATACTCCTGAAATAAATGTTTATTTCTAGCCTGAGTCTCCGGTTGTGGACAACAGCAACTTAGATTTTTACTTGTTTTCAAAGCTAGATTTATTTTCGTTCATTTTAATAAAAAAATATTAATAGTGTACCGGTTTTATTTTGTAATTTTACGGAATCTGTTATAAATACAGATGCGCATTTGATTAATTACCAATACATTATCGAGTGATGATGGCCGTAGGAATTATTAAACTTTGCTCATTAGCGGTAGGCGTCGTGTCACTCTAACTACCATAATACCAGACTGGTTTCTCAAGTGTAAATTAAGTGTATTAAGTAGATTGATTAGAAGTTTTTAATTAAAATTAATACATTTGGAATGAAAAATAGATAGCATTCGAAATACCTGACTTTCAATACGTAAATCAACAAAACAAGTGCTTAACATGACAATATTATAAATTAGGTTTAACAACTAAACATTAATTAAATTAGGCCTCGTAACTAACCTTTAAGCTCTGCTGCATGAGCAGGTCTAGAATTGATAACTTGATGAAAAATGTTCTCCAATTCTTTAAGTTTTCCAATTCCTCGAGTGCTTTTTTTTTCTACATCTTTCCAGCCTAAAATAATAATGAATTTTCTTTATTAACTATTCTTTCCGTCAGTTTAAGTACTTTTCATAGTCATAGATGAGACTCGTTCTATCTTATCTTATTGTTCAGAGGCAATACTCGATTAACCTACATGTTTAATTCCTATGAAATTATATAAACTAGAAGACAACTTACGTCTTGTAATATTAGGTTTGTTTGACTTTGTTGATTTGCGTACAAAGCCACTTAGTGGCTATCTGTTCTAGTCTTCTCCAATTTAGAAGTGATAGATTAGAGGAAAGGTAGTTAGCCAAAAAACACCCACCGCAAACTCTTAGGCTACTTTTTACCAACGAAAACTGGGATCGATCGTCTTTACACCCACGGTTAAAATGACCTAATTCGAACCAGTATATTACGAGTCGAGTGCTCTAAATACCAGAACATGACAGGCTCCGATATTAAGATACTTTACGAGAACTTTTACTTTGTATTCTACCCCCAACCCCTTAAGAGTCAATTATAAAAAGTAAATAAAAATTTGACTACTTTCATATTGGAACAGCGGATCAATATAGCAAATAGTTATTTTATGGTATTTACAAGTTGACGTAAAGAAAAACTCACTAGAGGGCACACCAAAGGGAGGAGAAGTTGTTTGGAAGATACTGAAGCCTTTAGTGTTTCCAGCAGCCACTCTTACATAGTAATGTCTTCTCTGGGTCAGATCTGGAATAGTGACCTCCAGTCGCTGAAGGTCTGTAATGTCTTGAGATCCTGCTAGGAGACTGAAATCTTCATGACGGCTCCAATCAACTACATTTCATGAAAACAGAGGAGGAAGAAAGGTGTTGAAATTTTAATTTTAGGTTTCGAAGTAAAAATTAAAAAAACAATCAACGTTAAAAGATAAATAATTCGAATTAAAGTTTTGCTAGTTTAAATAACTCTGGAGAGATCTTCTTTCATCAGATCAGCTTATATCGACTGGATGTAAAACATAGAAAAAACCAAAACATTGATTTTACTCAAAGCTGTAAACCTGTCTTGACTTAACTCAAAGCGTTAAGCCTATTATTTCAAAATTACTCAAAACGTTAGGCCTATCTTGACTTGGCCCAAAACAGCAAGCTTATCTTGACTTGTCTTAAAGTATTAAACCTATATCGACTTTATTCAAATAATTAAACCTATTTTGAATTAAGTTAAAGTGTTAATCCTACCTTAAAATTACTGAAAATGTTAAGCCGATTTTGGTTTAAAACGGTAAGACTATATCAACTTCATTCCCGACTTAAAGCCGTAAATCTATTTCAACTTAAAACGCTGGTATTTTTATCACTTATTAACACAGTGTTTATAAGTCTTTGAAGTTATATTTATAATTATAATAAAGAGTTATTACATTCATTAGTTGCTTGGCAAAGAGTACAAAGTTTTCGGGGGTTAAGTGTTAATGGTTTTTAGTAATATTTCAACCTGTTTGATATTTTATGTGACATAAGGGCTAACTGGCCAGGTCGGAGATCCAAAGGTTCACACGTAGTTTCCCCAACTTTGAAATACTGATAAAAGTGAAAGGCAATCAGACGGTTGCACTCGCCGTTTATAAGCCTGCTCTTAACCGAAAAGGAAAAATTTAGTTTTACTTTTATACCGCACCAACGGCTTAAAGTGAATAGCGCGTTCACAGGCTCGAACCTTGGACCTCGGTACGCTAATCACAAGGTCACGTTTGGCTTTGTAATAATGAAATGTTCGTTATGAAATTGTATATACGTATAGCAGACTTGGTTCTTACACTTATAGCCTCCTAATTACGATAACGTGAATTTTGACTAGTCATTTTAAAACTGATAAATTTGAGGTTTAGGTTTATGGCGAAGAAACTTGAAATTCGTGGATTCGTTCTTTCAGCACTTTATAAAGACTGCAGTATGACACTGACCACGTGATAATTTACTTAGAGATTTAGTGGAAACGCATATTACAGGGTGTCCCAAAATAACGTTTACACTCTTTGACTGTGTATAGCTAATAAACCGTTTCTTTTGTTTCAGATTTGACTTGTGTCCAACGATGGCGGATAATCAGCTTACAATCGAGCACAAAATATTCATTCTCAAAACTTTATGGAAAGTCGAAAACAAAGCTGAAGTGCAAAGACGTTTTACTAGAAAGTTCCATATGGATGCGCCATCTCGCCCCAGCATTTCACGCATCATTGCCAAGTTTGATGAACACGGAACACTCCACCATATGAGAAAGGGTCGCTCCGGTCGAAAAAGATCATCAACAAGCCTAACAAGAGAGCAAGAGGTCATTGATAATGTTCTGAATTCTCCATGAAAATCAGTGCGCCAACTGTCTCGTGAAACAGGTATCCCTAAATCCAGCGTTCATCGCATTTTGAAGCGTTCCCAATTCAAAAGTTTCATCCCATCGCTTGTTCACGCTCTGAATGAAGATGACCCTGATCGAAGGGTTGAGTTCTGTGAATGGTATCTTGCTAGATGTGCAGGCGATGATGAATTTCCACTCAAAATTGTTTGGAGTGACGAAGCAACGTTTAAGCTGAATGGCTCAATAAATCGACACAACTGCACCTACTGGGAAACAGAAAATCCACATGTTACAGAGGAACATCACTTGAATTTGCCTGGAATGACTGTGTGGTGTGGTCTGTCTGCTAGGGAACTCATCGGACCATTCTTTTTCCAAGACACCGTAACAGAATTGAATTATCTCAACATGCTACAAGAGTTTGCCATGCCACGCATCCAAGAACAATTTGGAGAAGAAGAGTGTTTCTTCCAGCAGGATGGCGCTCCTCCCCACTTCCATCGCGACGTGAGAGCATATCTGGATGCATCTATGCCAGACAGATGGATTGGACGAAGAGGAAGTGTAGAATTTCCTGCTAGATCACCAGATTTGACACCCATGGGTTTCTTTTTGTGGGAGTTTCTGAAAGACAAAGTTTACAACACAAAAAGGGCAACAATTGACGAATTGAGAGTTGCAATTGAAGAACAATGTGCTTTAATACCAGATGAAATGGTGTTTGATGTGTGCACTTCTATTTCTTCCCATTATGAGATGTGTCTGGAGCAGAACGGATTTTAGTTTGAACACCTGAAGTGAAGCAAGCAAATTGTGACATTTTACAATTTCAACCAAGGAGAGTTTTCCTTGGGAAGAATTTTATTTGTTATTTTTTCTCTTGATTTCAGTATTAAATCTTTAAATAAATCCTTTGGCTATCATATGTATCTTGTTTCATTATTAAAATCAATAAACAAGGCAAGTTATAATGATCCAAAGAGTGTAAACGTTATTTTGGGACACCCTGTATATTACAACAGGACTGATAACCTAAACCACATCATTGCTAAGACATCATAAGCCCTCCCTCATACACAAAACTCTGATCGTCAAGGTTAAAGCTATTTTGAAAGGTGCGACACAAATATTATCTTTTTCACTTGGTTATGTTGCTAATGTACATCACGCGATCAGGAAAGGGTCCAATCACGATGCCTATCATCTTGTTTCAAGCCCTCTGGAGAAATTAATGACGTCACAACACTCGTCGTGTTTACACATTTTTGTATTCGTAATGTTCGAAAACAAATCCATTAATATTTGGTTCGTTAGCGTTTTACAAGATGTTTTAGCGTCACGTAACACGGAAACAAGGATTGCGTTTGGTTGATTTATTGTCTCTACAGTTGTTTGTTTGTTCTGAGCTTGTTACAAGTCCTATAGTCAAGTTGATTGGAAGTATTCTCATAAAAATCTAGCTCCAAACTTCCTAAGTATTAAATAAAAATTACAGGATTTGAAAAGACAATACATACCAACTAGATTGAATATAATTTAAAATAGAAACATTTTTTAATATTATGTATCAAACACGAAGTGGTGTTATGATCCAGGATAACAAATTGAGCCCTGGTAATCAACGCATGCGCAGTGTTGTGTTTCTCATCTTTATACATACTCGAAAGTTCATCAATCATCTAGCGTCAGAAAAATCTTTATCGTGACTTTGCAATGGAATCAGTTTATAGAGCCGTATTCACTTGCAAATTATAAAACTTCAACTGAATTCCAACAGTGTTATAGGTCAATAGATTTTGTTATCACGGGTCATAAATGATCTTCTGTGATAATTATCTTTTTTTGGAAAAAAAAGAACAAAACTATTAAAAACCAAGGAAACTCTAAAGGATTTAGTGAAAGGATATGACAACAAAACCTAATAACTAAAGTAAAGAAAACAAATAAAACCATAAAATGGCTCTCAAAGTCGAATGATCTACCAAACAAATTTGATATAAAAATACGAAAGAGAAGACTATTGGTCAGATTGAAAGTACGAAGGAGACTATTGGTCAGTTTCTCAAGAACTTTTCTTGAAAACAAATCAAGCTGCTGCTTTTTTGTTTTGTTTTAAATATAGCTACCAACCAATGAGAGTCCACCGCTAGTACAGCGGTAAGTCTACGGATTTACAATGCTAAATTCAGGGGGTCCGGTTCCTCTCGGTGGATTCAGCAGATAGCCCGATGGGGCTTTGCAATAAGAAAGTTACAACCAACCAATGAGAATCGGCTGCTCGATTTTGACACAAATCCGAAGATAATTACACTTCGGATTTCAGTCTTCTTTTTTTTTTCTTAATTAAAGCAACATTAAAAACCAGTCAAAGAGTTATGGCATCAGATAATCTTGAGAACTACATCTAAAAAAATAAGTCAATCTTATATATCTAGATTTATAGCTATCCATTTACCTATAGTTACCTCACCTTTATATTTCGTTACAACACAGTGGGTATCGTTACTCGTATCGGATTCGCTGATTTTGATTTGAAGAGCTCTGGTTCCTATAACTTCTAACTGCACGTGCTTTGGTGGATCTGGAGGTCCTGAATATTTTAAATGAAACTTTGAAGGGTTATAATGTTTTTATTTTTTCCTTTTTTGGGTCAGCTTAATTTTAGGAGACTTGCACTTGAATTAAGTTTCTCAATAAAAACAAAGAGCTAAGCCTAATTAATAATTTCGTTTAAAGTTATTAAAATAAGTTTCCGACTCGAAGGAATTGTGTTCAGTTAATAGCTTCTATTGATATTTAAGTCTTAGTGACTCTGACTTCATTGTTTATGTTGAAAGATTCGAAAAAAGTTACACAGTATTTTATCTCACAAGAGGGAAGGACCACTTGTCAACAGAACCCACCGTCAACTATTACGCTACCCTAGTTTAGTAATGGGGTTTCCCCGCCACACTTATTACACACCAAAAGTCACAGTGTAGAGTGCGTTTTTTTTTTGTTTTTGTTTTGCAGCAATGGGTCACGAACTAAAATTCCTCGGATTCACAGTCCGGTTACCAGCTACTGGGCCACGCCTGACTGATCGTTGCGTATAATAAGATGTTGCATTTGAAACAAAGGCAAGTGTAAGCTTATCAGCCGAGAAACAAATGTCAACCTACTGATTTGTTCAAACCCATCTCGCATCCGCTTCAAGAAGCGGAGCCGCCGTTGCCATAGTGTCAGCTGCCGTTCCTTTTTCTGAAATGGACAAGACAAATAAATAGTTCACGAGCTTTGATTGATTTCCCAATGGGGGAAAATAACTGTTATAGATATCTTTAAAAAAATAAAATAAAATTGTGGTATGTTTGGCTACAAAAATCAGCATTTTTATTTTAAAAATAAAAGTCAGAATTATTTTGGTTAAAAATTAGTGAAAAAAATTAAAAGTTCATTCTTTCAGGGAAAGAAAAAACAAAATAAAATAAGATTTGTTTAAAACATACGCAACGTGAATTTTATTGTCAGTAAAACCAAACCAGCTTTACCTTCAACAGAGCTGTGGACAGAGTACCACTGGTAGCCGTGTTAAGGATACACGTGGTCAAGTCTTCCCTGCATCTCTCCGCTTCGTTGACCAGACTGACCAATCGGCTGGTTCGACTCTCTTTTGAAGAAACTGGACGAAAGAAGGTGGCAAAATGATTTAGTTCATGAAACATAAAAGCTGTACTTTGTTTTTAAAATTTGTTCCTAATGTTTTTTATACATGAAAAACAATAACTTTATAACTAGGACATGACACAGAAACATCTTCAAACGAGGGTCGTGAAACATGATCGTAAATATTAAAATACAATAAATTAGGTCAGAGGTTTGTTACTTCTTTTTCTGGACTAAGACCACCCTTTTATAAACTTTAACTGCTTTCACCATCCCAACCAATCCCAATTTTCATACACCAAAGAAAAAGTGAGTACATTTGACACATGCGGTTTATCTTCTAAAATTACGAAAAACTGTAACACAAATTACCATCCCTAAATGTCGCAATCCATAATTTAAGGTGTGTGTTTTCTTGTAGCAAAGTCACATCGGGCTATCTGTTGAGCCCACCGAGGGGAATCGAACCCTTGATTTTAACGTTGCAAATCCATAGACTTATCGCTGTACTAGCGGGTGGTCCATAATTTAAGAACACCTGAATTACTTAACTAGTACCAAATGACTTAACACAGGACAGTTTGTTTGATACGAATTTTGCGCAAAGCTATTTAAAGACTATCTGAGCGAGCCATCCATAATTTAACTGATGAGCTGTTCTTTTATCAACGAATAATCAGTTGGCCATCACATTATAAGGCATCAACGACTAAAAGGGAGAGAATGTTCACAGCAGTGATTCAAACCCAAAACCAGCAGATTGAGCGCTCGACTTATTTTCAACTTTTTATTTTAATTCTCTGACATTTCCAGTTCCGTGGCCAATTTGTTTATAAAATGATTTTATTTTGTCCTTTATTATAAACACAGCAAGATATTTATGTATGTTTGATTATAAAAGGTCTTATTTTGTGATTAATTAGGCTTAACAGCAATTTCAAAATTGGAAGCGCTCTTCAAACAAGTACAAAGTTTAATCAGTGATGACGAGAAACCCACTTGTTGAGAAATTTATATGCAAAAACGGCTCGTTTGGGCTGAGTAAAAGTGTTTTCTCAGCCCAAACGAGCCGTTTTTGCATATAAAAGTACAAAGTTTTACTCCAAGCTGTTGCTTTCTACCGCGAGATGGTGCCTTTCTGTAAACTGCGAAGATTTCTACACAATGAGGTCTTCGAATTTTAAATTCTCCTTTGGTGTATAAAACAAAATCGAATATAAATAACCAATTGGTCACCATGAAGATTCCGAAAAGGAAAGATACGCCGCTGCTATATTAAAACAAAACATAAAATCTGTTCAACAGTTTTTAGTTAAAGCATGAAAATATAAATTACGAATGCACGTGCACAAGAATCTCAAAATAACTCAAGACTCACATCGCCTGCTTTCCTTCCCTCCATGGAACTGTAGTAGTTTTATCATCGGTACACAGTGACTCATGATAGCAATATCCAGTGGGTTAAATCCATCTCCATTGGTGCTGCGAAAAAAAATAATAAAAAGACCAGGTTAACTCCGATCAAATATACCACTTCAAATGTTCAAGTGTCAATTACTTTCTAGACCTAAGGAAACCAACTTAAGGTATGGAAAGGCCATTCGAATTACGATTTAAATGTGGCCATTAAGAGGAACCCAGATATAAACCCTCGTTCTAAGAACTCTATTTTCGGAAGCCAATACTTTAAATCAAGTTAATTATTTTGATTCTAAAGAGGATTTCTTAGTCTGTTGTTTCAAAACTTCACACGAAGTCCCAACTTTTCACTAAGCTTTTGTTTGTAGCTGTTCCATGATTTTAGAACATACTTTATTTCGTAATAACTTATTTTTTTAATACTGGCGAAGATACAATAATGATTCAAGGTGGGGAACATCATATGTCGCTAGAGTGCTAGGCTTGGAAGGCGTTTGCCATTTAAATGTTTAGTAATTATGTCTAAATTTAATTGTTGAACCTTATGCGTTGGTGATTAAAATAACTTAATTTGTATACCATTCAAACTGAATATATATATTTATACAAAACTTATTTATTTAATTATTTGTTGTTAAGCAGTAAGCCACACAATGGGTCATCTATGATGGGCGCAGCACGAGTATTATATTTTTAAATTTCTGAGTAGTCTTACTGTAACATAAACACGTGACACCTGAGAGAAATGGAAAGATCGGCGTAATTAGGAAAACTAACTGTCTGCACTCCAGGGGTCGTTATATGTTTACAAACTTACAACGTTAAAATCTGGGTTCGACTTTCCACAGTGAACACAGCAGATCCCAGTGTGTTTAATCAATTAACGAAAAATAAAAATAGACGCTTAATGAAGGACTGTCTCAGGAACTTTAGACAAATTTCAACTGTTTAAGAAATAGAATAGACTCTTAAATGACAGTATAAAAATCTATTGAATAGTGATTATGTAGGTTTTGCATGCTTTTATTTCACATAAGAAACCGAAACAAGAAACAAAACATACACACTCTGTCTATAAATACATATATATACACACTCATTGTCTATTCCTAACTTTTGGCATACATATTAAACTAGCCATGCCTACCTGTTGACGTCAACATCGGTGGTTTCCAAGATACTCCGAGTACGTTCCACATGCCCGTGCACCACAGCAACAAAGAGAGCTGAAAGGAATTCAATAGAAGAATTAGGGTTAAGAAAACTGTTAGGGCTTTGAAAAGTCTCATTTGTCACACAAACAATATCAACATATCTTCGGCGCCTATCTTTGCATGCATTAATGTTACACGCACACACGTAATGTTTGGTTAGTTGCCACAGTAACGGCGAAAGATATCGATCAGTTGACATTTTTAGGTTTCAAAACATGAAAACTGATTTGTCAGTTAACCGAATTAGCACAATAACATTCATAATATTTTTATATTTACTGGTATTAAAAAACGTTTTGGTTAACTTAAAGACCAGAAAATAGACATTTTCTTTTACAAATACTCGTACTAAATGAAACTGAAACTTGAGGGGGGATATTACTTACACTTAAGCGAAGTAATAATACTGTAAATAAAGCACAAACCATGACCGGTATTGTCTTCTTTCGTCTTTTATTTTAAATAAACAGTGGTGTGATAAAGCTGTTATCATAAAACTTGTCGAACCCCCAACTGTACAATAAGTTCATCTCACGTGTGTCTACAGTCCGAGGCTGGGCAGGTATAATTAGTTAAAGGAAGGTTGAGCAGTCAGATTATTGGAGGGGCTTAAATAGCTCAACGTTTTAACACTGAAATGTTTCATGTTTGTTTGCATTTTGGAAACTATGGAAAAAAGTTGTGAAAGGTAGGAGAATATACATATATATTGTATCGCTTGTATATCTCGTGATAAATACCCGTATATATTGTATCGCTTGTATATCTCGTGATAAATACACGTATATATTGCATCGTTTATATATCTCGTGATAAATTTTTTTTGTTTGTTTGTTTGTTTGGGAATTTCGCACAAAGCTACTCGAGGGCTATCTGTGCTAGCCGTCCCTAATTTAGCAGTGTAAGACTAGAGGGATGGCAGCTAGTCATCACCACCCACCGCCAACTCTTGGGCTACTCTTTACCAACGAATAGTGGGATTGACCGTCACATTATACACCCCCACGGCTGGGAGGGCGAGCATGTTCAGCGCGATGCGCGCGCGAACCCGCGACCCTCGGATTACGAGTCGCACGCCTTACGCGCTAGGCCATGCCGGGCCTCGTGATAAATACACGTACATATTGCATCGCTTGTACATCTCGTGATAAATACACATACATATTGTATCACTTGTATATCTCGTGATAAATACACATATATATTGTATCACTTGTATATCTTGTGATAAATACACATACATATTGTATCACTTGTATATCTCGTGATAAATACACATATATATTGTATCACTTGTATATCTCGTGATAAATACACATATATATTGTATCACTTGTATATCTCGTGATAAATACACATACATATTGTATCACTTGTATATCTCGTGATAAATACACATATATATTGTATCATTTGTATATTTCGTGAAACATTTTCACCCTTTTTATTAATTTTTGTTTCTATTTGTAATTAAGCATAAACCTACACAAAGGGCTATCTGTGCTCTGCCCATCAGGGGCATCGAAACCCGGTTTTTAGCGTTGTAAGTTCACATAGAGAGCTAACCCTTATATATTTATTGAGAAATTATGTTATCAAAATGAAAAGTTATTTTGTTTTATAATCCACGTATGAATTAAATAAACCTTTCACCAATTTCTTAAAATAAGAGAAAAAAAATGAAAACGTACAAAGCAAACACATAACAGAAACATAACTAATAATTATAATCAAGCTTGACACTAATAAGTGTCCACAGAGGTCAGGTACGCATTATTTTAAATGAATGTTACTTATTGGGCTATCGGCACTATGCCCGCCACGGATATCGAACCCCGATATTAAGTGTTATAAGCCACTAGAAGAGTTTGTGTGTGTAGTACTGTACATCCGAATTTCAATAGGTCTAAACAAAATAAAATTAGGGACACAAATGATAAATAATATTAATAATTATTCAGTTGTCGTTTTACTGGGTCAAAGAAGAAATCCATAAGAAAAAAATTCATTTTTCTAGTTCTGGTTGAAGGACTGCGTCTCACCTTGGAGATCAATACTGAATTTGACTTAACCGACTGCGTCTCACCTTGGAGATCAATACTGAATTTGACTTAACCGACTGCGTCTCACCTTGGAGATCAATACTGAATTTGTTGACTTCTTGTACTCGTTTTCTTTCTCCTCTTGCTAAGGTCAGGTTCTCCAAGAACTCTTCTACACTCCCTTGTCGAAGTCCTGTACCGAATCAACAACATACAATAAGTAGGAACCACCCTTTGTTTTTAACTCTGTTTTATTAATAACTCATCACCTCTGTTATAAACAGATTATCTCTGGATCATATATACATAGAATTAATTTTGTCTTAATACTGTTATTTTGAATTCTCAAGACGGCTGGTATGGGTACTAAGACTTTTATTGAAATAAAGTAGAAAACAACGTTTCGACCTTCTTATTAGTTTTAATACCCATACCAGCCATCTTGAGAAACAAGTTTACTTCAAGTGAGTCTCTCTTCATCACGAATTATTCTTTTTTGCCAGGTTGTAATGAGTCCGTAATATTATTTTTAACTCTACATTTTTTGTCACATTAGATTCTAAGCTTTTATCTATAACAACTTACATACGTTCTAAGAAAACAATACTAGGGCAGAGACGAAATAAAATGATGTATTTATTTCCAAGTGACCTTTATTAGGTTACAGGGGTCACCCTGGAAATCTTTCTATCTCACTTAACGTGTTATTTATTGGTCGTTATTCCTCTGTGGGGAGCACTTAAAAAACTTTGGGGTTATATAGAATGTGGGATCTGACAGTCGACCCCCTTATGTCATTCTCTGGGGGTCTAAGAAACACGCCAGATTTGGTGCAAAACTGTCCAGCAGTTTGCGAGTTATAAGGAGGTACACACACACTTACTTTCGTCAAATAATGGCTTAAATATAAAGGAGCATAAACAGTGCCATGACAATAGGACTACAGGTGTAACCAACCTGAAACAATGGAACGCCTTATACAATCAACATTTTAGGAACTTGTAACAAGTTTCTTGACAAAAATATAAGGAATCACCTTTGGTTCAATGCAAACGCCCTTCCATTGATAGGCATAATACCTGATGCCTTCAACATCTTATTATGATTATTAATTTTATCATTTTTTTCTGTTTTGATGTTATTATTTTCTTTATTTTAATGATAAACACTTGTATCATGTACAGATTTTCCATTATAATATTGTAGCTGTTTTATTTTCGGTTACTCACATTTAAAATCATTTTGGTAACACTATAATGTTCATTACCTTTGATAAAGGCGTAAGCCGAAACGTCGGGTACAAATAATTAACCTTGTTTTTTTTTCTAAGGTTGTTTGTCGTTTTTACGTAATATTCATATTACAGATGTAAAAAGTAAGTAAAACAGCATTGTTCACGTGTTTTAGTTTCAAATCACATAAAATTTAAGTCCTAATCTTAAGACTGAAAGCCAAGCTCGTATTATAAACTTAGAAAATCTAATTTCAATTTACAACAACAACAATAAAAATAAAGATCGTTATGTAACTACAGTCGGGGTGTGGGTAGGGGTTTCACCGGATTTTTTTTCTGTTTCACATTAGATGGGTGGGAAATAAGTGTGAATCCAAATGTTTATGATTCGTGTCCTGTTCCCATAAAAATGTTTCCTTCATCTTTTATCCGCGAGTGGTTTGGTTTGAATTTCGCGCAAAGCTACACGATGGCTATCTGCGTTACCCGTTCCAAATTTTGCAGTGTAAGACTAGAGAAAAGGCAGCTAGTTATCACCATCCACCGCCAACTGTTGGGCTACTCTTTTACCAACGAATAGTGGGATTGATCGTAACATTACAAGGCCCACATGGCTGAAAGGGCGAGCATGTTTGGTGTGACGGGGATTCAAACCTGCGACCCTCAGATTACGAGTCGAGTGCCTTAACCACCTGGCCATGTAGCCGCGAATGTAAGTAACAATTATTTCAAGAGTTGGTGTTTAGCGATGTTGATGAGTTCGTTAGTTTTTCGCTAGGGGCAGCTATCCGCGAAAGGTCTTTTGTGGGTCTTTCCGACATCTTCAACAAATAGATTTTAGCGGTTAACATTCGTAACCTGTCTTAATTGAAATTTATACCAAAGAATCTTTGACCTTTACGCCACTGACTTTTGACGTGAACTGTCCTTCGATGAATATATTTTCGTTATTTCTAAAGTATTACTTCCAATGGTTTTGTTTGTTTGAGGTAAAGCACAAACCTTCGCAATGGACTACCTCTGCTCTGCCCACCACGAGTATCGAAACTCGTTTTCTTGCTTTGAAAATCCGCAGACATACCGCTTGCCACTGGGGTAGCAATCCTCCAATGGACTAGGAATACATAGGATAAAATAATTTCTGTTGACGACAGTATAGTAGATTCGTGTGTGCTTGACAATGCTTTCTATTAACTATCCGTGAATATTTAAGAATGCTTTCTTTACCGAGATTAAGACCAACGCTTGCGTTTCACAGTTGATTTTTAGGCACGATTTATTTATTTCATCAAAGAATCACTAATGAAATGTGAGTCCGACAAAACTAGTCTGTTTCAGTGAAAGTACCGAATCAACGAATAGAATAGATCTCTGTCGATGCTTCCTGTTCTTGAGATTATAGTAGTGAGGCAAATATGGAAAGATTAACATATTACCGTCTGTGGCTTTTTATTTTAAAAAAAAAAGTCAAAGTATCCAATTCACAGAAAAACAACCAGTTTTCCTGATTCTCTTGATGTAAATATATTCCAGTCTTGGATTACATACCCGTACTGACTTTTACATTGTTATCTCCCCCTCTCCCCTCACACACAGCTGAAAAGCAGTGTATGTCGACGACGGGTTTGGATCCAGGGGCCAACACATTGCGAGACAAGAGCTCCTCTGAACAGTCCATGCCAGGAATCTGTTAAATAAATGGCTTTATGGCTAGGCCTAATATTTCTGGCGTCACATACAAATATTGATAACCCTTAAGGAATTAAGCGCGTGCAAATAATTCAAAACCACTCTTATTGATTTTTATTCCCGCCTCTTTCATAATCTTGAAATCTGTACAATGGTTAATTTAGAGAAGAGAGAAAGATGCATCTAGAGAACCCTGACGGATATTTCACGAATCACAACTGTCTCTCTGTGTCAGGTTTAGAAGTGATTAAGTCCTGTGGGAGTTTTCTAAAACTTGATGAGCTTACTGTCTTCTTTGTCTACCGAAGTGAGAGGCGGCTGGTTCGTTGTGTATAGACGTTTTACAGGAAGTTAGTTATGGCTTCTTCTAGAATAAATGTATACCAGAGGACGACGTGCATGCGCCACAAAGGGTGTATCTAAATTCTGCTGAGTTTCGTTACTTAAATCTAATTAAAATGTTAAAAAAGAAAATTAGAGAATGGTGGTGGTAGGAAAATGAATAAAGAGGGAATCGAGAGAAATATTGATTAGTTTGTTTTGAATTTCGCGCAAAGCTGCACGAGTGCTACCTGCACTAGCCGTCTTTAATTTAACAGTGATTGTAGAATTAGCCTTCATACTATAATGTCACCACGGCGGAAAGAGCAAGTGTGTTTGATGAATGGGATTTAAACCCACCATCCTCAAGTTGTGAATCAAGCGCCCCCTTGCCACCAGAAAACATCAGACGGGGAAAAATATTGATAAAAGTTTTTTCTGTGTTATGCATTGAAAATTTGTATAAAAGCTACACAAGTGTTCTATGCGCATAGCCGTCTCTAATTTTGAACAGACAGATTAGATGGAGATTTTCTTGTCAATAGCACCAGCCGCCAACTCTTGGGTTACTCTCGTCTATCGAATAGTGAAATTTGACCGTCACTCTTATAATGCAGCTACGGCACTACAATGCAAGATGTGATTTTGTGAAAACTGGTCGTGAACCATGAATTTTGGAATTCAAAGTCTGGACATGCTAACCACTAGACCACACCTGGTCCATCTGTGGTAATAACTTAATGACTTATTGCGACAATTTATTTTACACACTACGATGTCATTATTTCAATATTATTCTTACCTGTAATTCCTTTTGGAAGTCGACTGGGAACGCTGGGGGAACAGGGAATATTTCCTTTCCTATGGACCTCCAATTTGGAAGGAACGCTAGGAGAAGGAGGTATGGCTTTATTCTTTGAAACGTAGAGGGCTCCACTAATTATGTTTGCACTTAGAGGGGCCGATGTTGAGATTGTAGAGAGTGTCAGTGAGTCGTCCCGGATATTAACAGTATCTTTTATAGAAGCTTCTAAAAGGCTGTCAATGCTACTAGATTTTCGAGTAGCAGCTGTGTCGCTGCTTAGAGGTAAACATGGACTGAAATTAAAACTTCTATCATCTATACAAAGCATCAAACAACAGCAATAAATTTCAAAAGCAAAAACATCCTGATGATAAGCTAGTAGTTCCAGTAATTTAGAAAAATAAATGTAATAAGATAGCCTTGTTTATTTCTTAAATTTCTCGCAAATCTACTTCAGGGCTATCTAACTAGATGTTCCTAATTTTGAAGTGACAGACTAGAGAAAAAGCAATTAGTTAACACTACCAACGCCAGCTCTTGGGCTGCTCTTAAACAACAAATAGTGGGATTGATTGTGACGTTACAATGCCCCTGCGACTGAATGGTCGAACATGTTCGGTGACGGGTTTCGATCCGCAGCAGCAAAATTGAGAGTCGGGTGGGCAAACCACGATTTCATTCTAGGCCTTAAAAATCTAAACAAAACATTTTAAAAAATCTTTATTACAGTACCACCATGAGAAGTGATCCGAGACACGATCTTTTTTTCCCAATTTTAAAACAGAATCCAACAGCTAATAAGTTTGTTGTTTTACAGTGTAAGTGCACGAGTCTGGTTAAAGGGTTACAGTATTGCAAAAAGAAAAAATTGTGTGTGTTTTTTTTTTCTGTCCAACACGGTTGATGTCAACCCTAACTGTACGACCTATTTTTCAAACAGCAACGATACAAGTTTATATAAACGACCAAAAATACATGAAAAATATTTGGGCCCCACCAGCACATTAAGAATTAATGATGAAATGTGAGATACGTTATAACTCTCATGAATGGAAATGTTTCTTACACGTGCGGTGGCCCGGCACAGCCAGGTAGTTAAGGTGTTCGACTCGTAATCTAATGGTCGCGGGTTCAAATCCTCCTCCCACCAAACATGCTCGTCCTTTCAATCGTGGGGGCGTTATAATTCGTTAGTAAAAGAGTAGACCAAGAGTTGGCGATGGGTGGTAATGACTAACTGCCTTCCCTCTAGTCTTACACTGCTAAATTAGGGATTGCTAGCGCAAATAGCCCTCATGTAGTTTCACGCGAAATTAAAACAAACTTACACGTGCGTGCGCAGTAAAATAATTAAGCCCAGTGTGATAACACAAAACGAGTAATTCGCCATTGAAAATCCTTATGTTCTAGCATATTGTGTTAGGCGTAGATACTGTTTAAAAATAATAACAATGAAACACATTAGGTTTAAGAGTTCATAGAACATTCAATTTTGGTTACGAAAAACGTATGAAGAAAATTGGAACAATGACTTTACTGTCGTTATAAACACTGTTATGCAGACAGAATATATCTTCATATATCTTCCTGTTTGTCTGTCTAACAAGTTAAATAATTCCATAGTTATGTGATATAATTCTTACACTTCGGATGGAGACAATTCATTGAAGAACTGGCTTGTCTTGGATGCCGAAAGTCGTTCTCTAGGTGACAGGAATCGAGCCAGTTTGGCTAAGCCAGTCCGGGACTGCTCCCCTCTAAATAACAATAATAAAACACTGGAAACTTTATTAACTAACAAAGATCAATTATTTTAGTTAAATGTTTGTTTGTTTTTGAATTTCGCACAAAGCTACTCGAGGGCTATCTGTGCTAGCCGTCCCTAATTTAGCAGCGTAAGACTAGAGGAAAGGCAGCTAGTCATCACCACCCACCGCCAACTCTTGGGCTACTCTTTTACCAACGAATAGTGGGATTGACCGTCACATTATAACACCCCCACGGCTGGGAGGGCGAGCATGTTTGGCGCGACGCGGACGCGAACCCGCGACCCTCGGATTACGAGTCTCACACCTTACGCGCTAGGCCATGCCAGGCCACTTTAGTTAAATGTATTTTGCTAAATTTCTATCGTACAATTTATCATTCATGTCTAAATATGTATAATTAAGGCTTAAATTAGTGGTTCACAATTGAAGACCCTTAGGTTATAGTAGGCTTAGGTCTAGTGTGATAATACTACTAGAGATCCTTAGGTTATATTAGGCTTAAGTCTAGTGGATAGCACAAAAACAATGGTACACTACTGCAGATTCTTAGGTTATATTAGGCCAGTATGATAACAATAAAACAGCAGTTCACTACTGGAAACCCTTAGCTTCCAGCATATTACATTAAGTTTAGATTTTGTGTGTTTCACTGTTTGAGACCCTTAATTTCATTAGGCTTAGGCCTGGAGCGATAATAACTAACAGAAGTAACTCAGTGTTGCCGTACTATAGATAACTAACATACCGAGAACTATTAATAGAACATTTTTCATTAATAATATTAACTTAAATGGTACTAATCATGTTATTATATCGCAGAAGGGCAGGTATGGGTATTAACATTTTTATTGATAAACAGAGAACAACGTTTCGACCTTCCTAGGTCATCTTCAGGTTAACAAAAAAAAATGTTATTGTCTAAGTTACAGTAACAAACCATTGTCCAATTTTAATATCACAGCTACAATAAAACATCTTTGTTTAGATGGTAACACGGATATCTCGTGTTATAGTCTACACTTATCCAATGAAGTCACTTACCCTTGTTTACTCCCTGAAGGTTGAGAAGTAAGGGAACTAGTCGGAGACATGGGAGGGCGGCTGGAAACTGGAGAGACGCTAGGAGACTTGGAGATTGTGTTAACCTCTTCTTCTGTGGTCATCATACTCCAGGCTAGTAAAAACAGACACAAAAATAAACTCACATTTAAATAAAATCTTTCAAAACAACATGTGTGGGTAGGACACCAGAAATGAGGTTCGAAATCAATTTTTATCCTAGTGTTAAAATATCAAACAAACAATGAAAAGTGAAACTGGCTACATAGACACGTACAGACACTTAAAATAAACCTATAAAATTACATGAATAAAACATGACAAAGTTATGACGATATTGTGAAACATACAGAGATCGTTAACTCGTCCTGATTTTTTTAGAAATCCGACAAAGTGACGCATGATGACATGTCAAAAGGTAACTGGTTAGGACGTGTTGAGTCTAGTAGAAATCGTAGAAAAGTGTACGAAAAACAACTGTTTCCATTTCAAAACCTTTGTAACTTAAGTACGAAGCTTTAGTAACAGGCATTAAATTTTAATTAATTAAAGAAAGTTTCAGACAGTTTAAATGTCTAAACTTAACAACACAACTTGTCACAGCAAGTTAAATCGTGAATAAACCCAAAACCTAACACATACAGCTCGTCACGGCACGTTTAAACATGAATAAACCCAAAACTTAGCAAACCCAATTCATTTAACGTGAATAAACCAAGTTCAGTGAATTAAAATTCTTAATCAAGTTAAACGTATAATTTTCTCTCTGATGTTAATATTTGTCACGTCCGGTACGTCAGTTCCTTTTGTGATTTACGTCATATATAACGCAAACAAATGTCAAGGGGAATTGACAGATGGATTGTTATAAACGATTGGTCATTTCTTAAAAAAAAAGAAAAAAAGGCAACTGCTGGGATCTTTAATTAATGAATTATCCCGTCTCCCAGGTGGGACACGGAAAGTTTACAGATTTAAAACTAAAAATTCCGGGTGGAAACAACGGGTAGATTTGTTTTGAAGAAACAAACAGAATGACACTTGTCACCTAGTAAATGGAGTTTTCTGGTGTTATCATAAAGTCAGGTATATGACGAAGGGCTAGTATTACCGCCGGTGCAATTTCGTTATGCAAAATAAAAAGACGAATTTGAGACAGAACAGAGTTCAACGACCGTTTCTGCCCATTTCTATCTTTGAGACAGACCCGAAACACATTGTGACAAAATCAATATTACTACATATTATTAGAAAACTCTACCCCACGCCTTACTGACACAAAGGTTCAGGCTTAGCCATAGAATAACCCCAGAGATTAGAGTAAGAATGCATCCAACTGTTTATTCTACTTATTTTATCAAGATAAAGCTTCTAATTGTTTTCTTCATCTACAGAAGGAACTTTCTCTTCTTCATTTTTTGAAAGAAACTTTGCCTTCTTCACAGTTGCTTCATAGTTTAGGAAAATGAATCTAGAGAAAATTGACATGATCCACTGTTTCTAGAAAACCACTCACTGGGTTAGCTGCGCATAACTGTCCCTATTTTTAAACTGATAGATTAAAAGAAAGACAGACTGTCAACACCTCGCCTACCCGTTTCTTCTTGAAATAACAAATTTACGCTTTTGTAACAACGGGTAACGAAATCATTTAGTTACCATTGAGCAGAATCCAAGGAAGTTCGGATTTCACTGGTTGTATATGTGTGTATTTTTAAAGTTCCAAACAAAGCCGTAAAGGTGGCTGTATTAAACTACAGATGGCAGCAGGGTACGCTATCTGCATTACGTAACCTTTAACTGATGCTCTAACAGAGCTCTTAAAGAAAACATGATTTTAAAAGTTGTGCGTGTGTTTGGCCATAAAGATTACTGCTTTAAACTAAAGATGGCAGCTAAGTTCTCGCTAATTACGATATTTTTACAAATACTGCTTTCCTTCTTACCCCATTAATATCTTGATTACTAATCTTCCTAGAGCGCATGCGTGTGTTTTAATGATGAAGCGACATTAAAGAAAGGAACTCAGTGAAAGGTTACTGATACGCTATTTTAGAGTAAAGCCACAATGAGTTATCTGCTGTGTCTACTGCAGGGAATCGAATCCTGGATTTTAACACAGCAAGTCTGGAGGACTCCCTCTGAAACGAGAGGTCAGAACATTTATATATATTGTAAAAATTAACGTATTTTTGGATTCACAATTTAAGAGAAACGGACGATCAACAATGTAGGTGAGAAGCTGTCATGTCTCGCCAGATGGCGCTTAGTCAGAACAGTATTTTGCATTTTTTTAAATCTTGAAATAATGAAAACATTTATCCTCAAAACACAATTCCAGCATCCGAGTAACACCATTTATTGTTCCTCGGCAGGCCAGTGGAACGTTTGCGTACTCACAACGTTGAAATGCAAGGTTTGATTACCCGTGTTAAATAAACAACAGTGGACACACTTTAATATTATGTAATTTTAAACAATTATGTTTCATAGGTAGATGATCGAGGGAGTTTTATAGATGTGGAGAGATATGGGGTGATTAATTTTGTTTTAAAACTGGGTGCTCTGGAAATACATATATAAGAGAGTTATGAACAAGTTGAAACGTGAAATATCTTACAGAGCGCATATATTCAGACTTAACGGTCATTCGCGCTTTGCAAGCTCGTGAAACATGTATATGAACCGAGCTGTGTATTATAAAATTTACACGAGTAACTCTGTTGTGCATCTTAATATAACTATGGTTGTGTATTATTAAGTTTTCATGTGTATCCTTGTTGTGTATTTAACTATAACTATGTTGGTATATTATAACGTTCACATGTGTATCCTTGTTGTGTATCTTACTATAACTATGTTGGTGTATTATTAAGTGTAATATGTTGTTTACTGTACGTATTAATTAACAATGTTTATCTTTATTATTTATCTCGCAACAAACAACCTGACAAACTTAATGTCTTTTAACATTATGTTATGTTCAGAAGAAACTTGATATCTTTACTGGTCCGTGTTTTACATTATGTCACGTTGTGAACAAACTTGATATCATTACTGGTCAACGTTTTAACAATATGTCACGTTGTGAACAAACTCGATATCTATACTGGTCAATGTTTTAACATTATGCCATGTTGTGAACAAACTTGATATCTTTACTGGTAAATGTTTTAACATTATATTACGTTAGGAACAAAGTTCATATATTTACTGGTACGTGTTTTAACATTATGTCACGTTGTGAACAAACTTGACATATTTACTGGGAAATGTCTTAACATTATATTACGTTAGGAACAAAGTTGATATCTTTAATCTTCAATGTCTTAGCATTAAGCCATATTGCGAACAAACTTGATATCTTTACTGGTCCGTGTTCTAACATTATGTCACGTTGTGAACAAACTTGATATCATTACTGGTCAATGTTTCAACAATATATCACGTTGTGAACAAACTCGATATCTTTACTGGTCAATGTTTTAACATTATACCATGTTGTGAACAAACTTAATATCTTTACTGGTAAATGTTTTAACATTATGTTACGTTATGAATACAATTGATAGATATACTGGTCCGTGTTTTAACATTATGTTACGTTATAAACAAACTTTATATTTTACTGGTCAATGTTTTAAATTATGTTGCGTTATGAACAAACTTGATATCTCTACTGGTTTATGTTTTAACAATATGTGACGTTGTGAACAAACTTGATATCTTTATTAGTCAATGTCTTAGCATTAAGCCATGTTTTGAAAACACGATATATTTACTGGTAAATGTTTTAACATTATGTTACGTTATGAATAAAGTTGATATATTTTCTGGTCAATGTCTTAACATTATGCCACGTTGTGAACAAACTTGATGTCTTTACGGGTCCGTGTATTAACATAATGTCACCTTGTAAACAAACTTGATATCTTTACTGGTCAATGTTTTAAAAATATATCACGTTGAGCACAAACTTGATATCTTTACTGGTCAATGTTTTAACATTTTGCCATGTTGTGAACAAATTTCATATCGTTACTGGTCCATGTTTTAACATTATGCCATGTTGTGAACAAACTTGATATCTTTACTGGTGCGTGTTTTCACATTATGTTACGTTGTGAAGAAACTTGATATCTTTACTGGTCAATGTATCAACATTATGTTACGTTATGAACAAAATTGATATTTTTACTGGTCAATGTCTTAACATTATGCCATGTTGTGAACAAACTTGATATCTTTACTGGTCAATGTTTTAAATTATGTAACGTTAGGAAAAAATTTGACATCTTTTCTGGTCAATGTCTTAACATTATGTCACGTTTTAAACAAACATGATATCTTTCTGGTCCGTGTTTTAACAATATGTCATGTTGTGAACAAACTTGATATCTTTACTGGTCAATGTTTTAAATTATGTCAAGTTATCAACAAAATTGATATATTTTCTGGTCAATGTCTTAACATTATACAACGTTGTGAACAAACTTGATATCTTTACGAGTCCGTGTTTTAACATAATGTCACCTTGTAAACAAACTTGATATCTTTACGAGTCCGTGTTTTAACATAATGTCACCTTGTAAACAAACTTGATATCTTTACTGGTCAACGTTTTAACAATATGTCACGTTGCGTACAAACTTGATATCTTTACTGGTCCATGTTTTAACATTATGCCATGTTGTGAACAAACTTGATATCTTTACTGGTCAATGTCTTAGCATTAAGCCATGTTGTGAACACCCTTGATATCATTACTGGTCAATGTTTCAACAATATATCACGTTGTGAACAAACTCGATATCTTTACTGGTCAATGTTTTAACATTATACCATGTTGTGAACAAACTTAATATCTTTACTGGTAAATGTTTTAACATTATGTTACGTTATGAATACAATTGATAGATATACTGGTCCGTGTTTTAACATTATGTTACGTTATAAACAAACTTTATATTTTACTGGTCAATGTTTTAAATTATGTTGCGTTATGAACAAACTTGATATCTCTACTGGTTTATGTTTTAACAATATGTGACGTTGTGAACAAACTTGATATCTTTATTAGTCAATGTCTTAGCATTAAGCCATGTTTTGAAAACACGATATATTTACTGGTAAATGTTTTAACATTATGTTACGTTATGAATAAAGTTGATATATTTTCTGGTCAATGTCTTAACATTATGCCACGTTGTGAACAAACTTGATGTCTTTACGGGTCCGTGTATTAACATAATGTCACCTTGTAAACAAACTTGATATCTTTACTGGTCAATGTTTTAAAAATATATCACGTTGAGCACAAACTTGATATCTTTACTGGTCAATGTTTTAACATTTTGCCATGTTGTGAACAAATTTCATATCGTTACTGGTCCATGTTTTAACATTATGCCATGTTGTGAACAAACTTGATATCTTTACTGGTGCGTGTTTTCACATTATGTTACGTTGTGAAGAAACTTGATATCTTTACTGGTCAATGTATCAACATTATGTTACGTTATGAACAAAATTGATATTTTTACTGGTCAATGTCTTAACATTATGCCATGTTGTGAACAAACTTGATATCTTTACTGGTGGCTTTTCTTACATTATATTACGTTATGAACAAACTTGATATATTTACTGTTCAATGACTTTGCATTATGCCATGTTGTGAACAAACTTGATATCTTTACTGGTCAATGTTTTAAATTATGTAACGTTAGGAAAAAATTTGACATCTTTTCTGGTCAATGTCTTAACATTATGTCACGTTTTAAACAAACATGATATCTTTCTGGTCCGTGTTTTAACAATATGTCATGTTGTGAACAAACTTGATATCTTTACTGGTCAATGTTTTAAATTATGTCAAGTTATCAACAAAATTGATATATTTTCTGGTCAATGTCTTAACATTATACAACGTTGTGAACAAACTTGATATCTTTACGAGTCCGTGTTTTAACATAATGTCACCTTGTAAACAAACTTGATATCTTTACGAGTCCGTGTTTTAACATAATGTCACCTTGTAAACAAACTTGATATCTTTACTGGTCAACGTTTTAACAATATGTCACGTTGCGTACAAACTTGATATCTTTACTGGTCCATGTTTTAACATTATGCCATGTTGTGAACAAACTTGATATCTTTACTGGTCAATGTCTTAGCATTAAGCCATGTTGTGAACACCCTTGATATCATCACTGGTCAATGTTTCAACAATATATCACGTTGTGAACAAACTCGATATCTTTACTGGTCAATGTTTTAACATTATTCCATGTTGTGAACAAACTAAATATCTTTACTGGTAAATGTTTTAAATTATGTCAAGTTATCAACAAAATTGATATATTTTCTGGTCAATGTCTTAACATTATACCACGTTGTGAACAAACTTGATATCTTTACTGGTCAATGTTTTAAACTATGTCACGTTATGAACAAACTTGATATCTTTACTGATCAATGTCTAAACATTAAGCCATGTTGTGAACAAACTTGATATCTTTACTGATCCGTGTTTTAACATTATATCACGTTGTGAACAAACTCGATATCTTTACTGGTCAATGTTTTAACATTATTCCATGTTGTGAACAAACTAAATATCTTTACTGGTAAATGTTTTAACATTATGTTACGTTATGAATAAAGTTGATATAATTACTGGTACGTGTTTTAACATTATGCCACGTTGTGAACAAACTTGATATCTTTACTGATCAATGTCTAAACATTAAGCCATGTTGTGAACAAACTTGATATCTTTACTGATCCGTGTTTTAACATTATGTCACGTTGTGAACAAACTTGATATCTTTACTGGTCAATGTTTTAAAAATATATCACGTTGAGCACAAACTTGATATCTTTACTAGTCAATGTCTTAACATTTTGCCATGTTGTGAACAAATTTCATATCGTTACTGGTCCATGTTTAAACATTATGCCATGTTGTGAACAAACTTGATATCTTTACTGGTGCGTGTTTTAACATTATGTTACGTTCTGAAGAAACTTGATATCTTTACTGGTCAATGTTTTAACATTATGTTACGTTATGAACAATCTTGATATCTTTACTAGTACGTGTTTTAATATTATGTTACGTTAAGAACAAATTTGACATCTTTATTGATCCGTTTTTTAACATTATGTTACGTTATGAACAAATTTGATATTTTTACTGGTCAATGTCTTAACATTATGCCATGTTGTGAACAAACTAAATATCTTTACTGGTAAATGTTTTAAATTATGTCAAGTTATCAACAAAATTGATATATTTTCTGGTCAATGTCTTAACATTATACCACGTTGTGAACAAACTTGATATCTTTACTGATCAATGTCTAAACATTAAGCCATGTTGTGAACAAACTTGATATCTTTACTGATCCGTGTTTTAACATTATGTCACGTTGTGAACAAACTTGATATTTTTACTGGTCAATGTCTTAACATTATGCCATGTTGTGAACAAACTTGATATCTTTACTGGTGGCTTTTGTTACATTATATTACGTTATGAACAAACTTGATATATTTACTGTTCAATGACTTTGCATTATGCCATGTTGTGAACAAACTTGATATCTTTACTGATCCGTGTTTTAACATTATGTCACGTTACGAAAAAATTTGATATCTTTTCTGGTCAATGTCTTAACATTATGCCACGTTGTAAACAAACTTGATATCTTTACTGGTTAATGTTTTAACCGTATGTCACGAAGTGTAGGAACGTGATATCTTTACTAATCAATGTTTTAACATTTTTTAACACTAACATTTAACATTTTATATATTTTTAACATATATAACAAACTCGATATCTTTACTGTTCCATGTTCTAACATTATGTCATGTTGTGAACAAACTTGACATCTTTTCTGGTAAATGTTTTAACATTATATTACGTTATGAACAAAGTTGATATCTTTACTCTTCAATGTCTTAGCATTAAGCGATGTTGTGAACAAACTTGATATCTTTTCTGGTCAATGTCTTAGCATTAAGCCATGTTGTGAACAAACTTGATATCTTTACTGGTCAATGTTTTATTCTATGTCACGTTATGAACAAACTTGATATCTTTACTGGTCCGTGTTTTAACATTATGTCTCGTTGTGAACAAACTTGATATCATTACTGGTCAATGTTTCAACAATATTTTACGTTATGAATAAAGTTGATATATTTACTGGTCCGTGTTTTAACATTTTGTTACGTTATGAACAAACTTTATATTTTACTGGTCAATGTTTTAAATTATGTTACGTTATAAACAAACTTGATATCTTTACTGGTTTATGTTTTAACAATATGTCACGTTGTGAACAAACTTGATATCTTTATTGGTCAATGTCTTAGCATTAAGCCATGTTTTAAAAAAACGATATATTTACTGGTAAATGTTTTAACATTATGTTACGTTATGAATAAAGTTGATATATTTACTGGTACGTGTTTTAACATTATGTTACGTTATGAGCAAAGTTGATATCTTACTGGTCAATGTTTTAAACTGTGTCACGTTATGAACAAACTCGATATCTTTACTGGTCAATGTTTTAACAATATGTCACGTTGTGAACAACCTTGATATCTTTATTGGTCAATGTCTTAGCATTAAGCCATGTTGTGAACAAACATTATATCTTTACTGGTCAATGTTTTAAATAATGTCAATTTATGAACAAATTTGATATATTTTCTGGTCAATGTCTTAACATTATGCCACGTTGTAAACAAACTTGATATCTTTACTGGTCCGTGTTTTAACTAAATGTCACGATGTGTACAAACGTTATATCTTTACTGGTCGTGTTTTAACATTATGTTATGTTGTGAACAAACTTGACATCTTTACTGGTATATGTTTTAACATTATGTTACGTTATGAACAAAGTTGATATCTTTACTGTTCAATGTCGTAGCATTAAGTTATGTTGTGAACAAACTTGATATCTTTACTGTTCATTGTTTTAAATTATGTCATGTTATGAACAAACTTGATATATTTTCTAGTCAATGTCTTAAAATTATGCTATGTTGTGAATAAACTTGATATCTTTACTGGTCCGTGTTTTAACATTATGTTACATTATGAAGAAACTTGATATCTTTACTGGTCAATGTTTAAAATTATGTCACGTTATGAACAAAATTGATATTTTTACTGGTCAATGTCTTAACATTATGCCATGTTGTGAACAAACTTGATATCTTTACTGATAAATGTTTTAACATTATATTACGTTATGAACAAACTTGATATCTTTTCTGGTGAATGTCTTAACAATATGTTTAGTTATGAACAAACTTGATATCTTTACCGGTCAATGTCTTAACAATATGTTTAGTTATGAACAAACTTGATATCTTTGCCGGTCAATGTTTTATCATTATTCCATGTTGTGAACAAACGTGATATCTTTACTGATAAATGTTTTAACATTATGTTACGTTATGAACAATGTTGATATCTTTACTGGTCGTGTTTTAACATAATACTTCGTTATGAACAAACTTGATATCTTTACTGGTCAATGTTTTAACACAATGCCATGTTGTGAACAAATTACCTGTCTTGTTTTAAAGGTTCACGAACAACGTTAGGTGTTATGCGTTACAGCGAATTCGGGAAATGAGACCTTGAGTTCAAGAAGTATACATTGCAATAGTAAACTTACTCAGATAGGGATAGTCAACTGTCTGGGGTCTGGGTAAACGACTACGACGCTCACTTGGAGAACATGTGAAATAGTAAGCATCTACAGACTTGGATTTCTCTATTGTAAATTTTCGCCATTTCCTGATCCTCTGTCCCACCCCTCGTAAGGGGTTCATCCCTGTTGGAACAACTCTTCTATCTTGTTTATCTGGTTCCATAACTGGGAAGTCGTATTCGAGAGCACCTCGACTGTCTCGGGTAATACTTATGAGTGTTGTGACGAGCAATTGCGTCACGCTTCACGATAATACCGCGTGTTGCTATGGGAACACAATTCATCATAAAATAAATCTTGGAACAGCAAACGATTGGTACAAGTCTATGTGTGCTGCTAAAATGAGGCTCATACACAATTGGGACGTTTAGCATATCTTAAATTTAGTTAGTAAGTTAGGACCGATGCCTTCTTTTGAGAGCATCAACCTCTAGGTGTAGGAAGTTTTTTAGAAACCATAATACGCTTTTTTCATTCAAACTAGCTCTCCTAGGCTAGACTGCGCTGTAACATGCAGGTGTTTTCCTTAGGCCTTCGAGGAAAGCCATGTCGTGGCTCACAAACTGCAGGGGTTTACAAACTAGGGGCCGCAAACCCTCCCAGGGGGAGTCGTTGGAAATACACAAGCTGAAAAATATTCAGAATCTATATATTCATTAGGTGGGGAGACTTCAGTTAAGATGATTTGAGGATTCCTTAGGTGAGAGATTTGAGAATCCCTTATATAACGTACTTACAAGACATTCGTGCGCAAGGAAATAGAAGATTGGTTATTTCATGGTGAAACTGATTAAGGTACAGAGGTATTTGTCGGAGGAAAGGAGAACATGTGATAAAATCTTATTATTACATGAAATAGTTGATATTTTCAACCTCACTGGTGGGTTGTGAGACACGTGGGCCAAATGTTCAAGTCTCAAACTCTCCACAATTATGAAATGCTGACCAAAGAGAAATGACGTTCAGTAAGTAATCCCCACCGCATAAGCTGTTTTTACTCTTAACCAGATCGTGTTCAGCGATATATGACAGCTCGATATTTGGACCTTACGATAAACTCTAGGCCACGATTAGACCTGCTCTTGCGTCTGGCGGATGTTTCGCAAACAAAGCGAGATATTTATATTTATCACGTTACTTGATTTTTACCGATTTTCGCTTAAGAAAAAGACAATTTGTTACGTGTTTTTTTATCATTCTTTCACTATCTGCTGCCACTTCCAGTATTCCCTGATCTAACACTAGCATTCTCACGTCTCCAGACTGGATTTTACTTTCCACGTATGTATGAGGGAGTAAAAACAAGAGTTATAGGACCTCTAGAAACGTTAGCGCGATGGAATTCCAGAACTATCAAATGTAAAGCTGGGAAAAAATGTTTTCGATTCGGGAGATATTAGTTTACAACAGCTTCTGACAGCTGCTTTGAAAACTTAAGAAAACAACGACATAATCATTCGAGAAACACGTAAAACTTTAGTTTCGTCTAAAGAACACTTTAGATTGATTTGTAAAATCGTGCAACTGTAAAGTTAAAGTTTCCAAGTGTGGAACTTGAAACGTAATTTTTTTAAAACGTGATGCGAGAGAATAGAATGAAGGTACGGTAATCTCCTTAACAAAAACAACAAATTAAATCAAAATATATTTTTGTTTGTTTTAAAAGACAAAGCCTTTAGGTCAGTAGTGATCAATATAAAAATAGTGTTTAATAAACTGAAACATTATTTAGTAATTTTACTGATTCCACGGAACCTTGAACATTGTTAAGTAGTTCTGCTGATAACAAGGTACGTAGAACATTGTTAAGTAGTTCTACTGATAACAAGGTACGTAGAACATTGTTAAGTAGTTCTGCTGATAACAAGGTACGTAGAACCTTGTTAAGTAGTTCTGCTGATAACAAGATACGTAGAACATTGTTAAGTAGTTCTACTGATAACAAGGTACGTAGAACATTGTTAAGTAGTTCTACTGATAGCAAGGTACTTAGAACATTGTTAAGTAGTTCTACTGATAACAAGATACGTAGAACATTGTTAAGTAGTTCTACTGATAACAAGGTACGTAGAACATTGTTAAGTAGTTCTACTGATAACAAGGTACGTAGAACATTGTTACGTAGTTCTACTGATAACAAGGTACGTAGAACATTGTTAAGTAGTTCTACTGATTCCACGGAACTTATAACATTGTTAAGTAGTTCTACTGATAACAGGGTACCTAGAACATTGTTAAGTAGTTCTACTGATAACAAGGTACCTAGAACATTGTTATGTAGTTATAGGCTTAGGGAGGGCCTACATTTCTATTTTCAATGTACCCAAATCAAGTATTGTGTTTAGAAGTTCACCATAAAATAAAAGATGTACAACAATAATTATGTAATGTGACATATAACTTACTGTAACCATCTTCTGAAATCTTCTGAAGAGAGGGTTTTCCTTGGTTTTTCCGAAGTGAAATCGACGAGAAACTTATCCCTTGAGAAAGAAGATGATAAAGTTATAGGTAAGACGAACCACAATATATGAACGTATAAAGTCCATAAACTAAAAATAATTAACTTTTTTGATGTACTCTATCATAAAAAATGTTTATTTCGCATATATTTTTTGCTAGGTACAAAAGAAAGCTCCTTTGTACATAAACTGTACAAAAACTTCCGCATTCAAAGAACAGGGAAAACATCGTCATCTGTTAAGTGTTTTCGTCACTATCATAGATGAAAAAATAAAAAAAGAGATTTTTGTCTTCCATATTTATCTGTTATTAAAACTTTAATTAAAATAAATTACAGAACAACGTTTAGAACATCTTAGGTTATCCTTAACAAAGATGATTTTTACTTCAAGTGGGTTTCTCGCCATCACGAATATTGGGATATTTGTCTAGAAAAGGTGTACCGAAATAAAGCCTATTTACAAATTAAACTTTAGAAGTGAATTAGACAGCAGGCAGATGGAAACTAATCTGTGATTGTTAGGGCATTTCTCTTTTCGTTTCCGAGAAAATCAATCGTAAACCCGATTTCTCATTGTGGTTTCGAATCTAGATAGAACCTTCGTGTTATTTTTCAGTCGTGGGGATGAAAGAGCGAGCATATTTGATGTCAGGAGGATACTAACCCGCAACCCTAACATTACAAGTCGAGTACCCTAACCACTTGACCATGCCGGGTCTCGACAGGAAAGAAAGTGTGATAGATTTGAAGTGTTAAAAGATAAAACAGCAATAAATATCTAATGCAAGAAATTTCTAAATCGACGTAGACTGAAAGATTGGCTTTTGGCTATGTTCTCATTGGGATGTTGTATCTTGAGACAAGTCTCGTTTTGTGTTATGTTGTATCTTGAGACGACTTGTTTTGAGTTATATTGGATCTTGAGACATGTCTTGTTTTGGGTTACGTTATATCTTAAGACATGTCTTCTTTTGGGTTACGTTGTATCTTGAGACATGTTTTCTTTTGTGTTACGTTGTACTTTGAGACATGTCTCCTTTTTGGTTATGTTATATCTTGAGACATGTCTGTCTTATTTTGGGTTATGTTGTGATGACGAGACGGACATTAGGTACAGAGAGATCGTAATATTAACACAGACAATGTGATAAACGTGTGGTGTAGCAGAGACTAAAACCTTGAGATGTGATACTGGGTAACTCAATGAAATTAATGACGTCTAAAAACACTGAACAGTCTCTTTCACGATTGGTGAAACCTCTGAAATTGTACACAACTTTAGATAAACAAAATATTATAATGGGATAAAAACAGAACTTATTAAACAATACTTAGCCTGTTCGTATGATTTCTACTTACCTGTGGTTTGGAAAGTGTTGTTTACTTCTGGTTGGACTTGTATGATGCTGAGACTCGGGGTGACCATGGCTGGAAGAGTTTTAGCTCTCATAAATGGTGGTTTATTCTTTGGTGTAGGTTTTTCTGACACATGACTAGAGTGAACAAAAACAATCATTGTTAACGTACATACTTTTGAGGAAAATTTGTGTCTCACAAAACAAAAAATTTCAAATCTATATGTTCTGTAATTGTTTGAAACTAAAACATACAATAATATAGTTTACTATCATTGCAACTTTCTAACGACTGTTTTGAAAAACACGTTCCATCGCGAGGCTTAACCCTTAAATAGTGGGAATGTTATAAGTAGCAGCATCAATTCATGATGGTTGCCGTTTAAGGGTTAAATAGCTAATGTTAGAGACTAATCTTACTACAATGGACGTACATATCTATTTATCTATGTGACCGACATAACAAATACAAATGGCGCCAACTATTGAATGGCTCCACAAACAAAAGCCCTTAAAAATGTTCACACTTTGGGTATTGAAGATTCAGACAAATAGGGAAATAATTAAGGTGTGTACAATAACAATTTATTTACCACAAAACACAATTTCAAACAGAAGTACTCTCCTCACAACAAGAACATGTCTTTGACTAGGACTCTACGTGTGGGTTTGATTATATTTTTAAAAAATGTTATTTTTCTTATCAATGAAGGTCACCACTTTTAATATATAAAAACATTACAAACATTCATTGAATTTAAACAAAGATAAAAAATAGCTGAAAACACACAGTGTTACAGAAAAAACAAACATTTTAATACTGGGTTAAGGTAAAAGAAACGCCATACTCACAGTGACGTTTCGTGTATTGTTTGTTTGTTTTGAATTTCGCGCACAGCTACACGAGGCTGTCTGCGCTCGCTGCCCCTAATTTAACAATGTAAGACTGGAGGAAAGACAGTTAATCATCAACACTCACCGCCAACTCTTGGGTTGCTCTTTTACCAACGATTAGTAGGATTGACCGTGATATTATAACGGACCCACGGCTGAAAGGGGCGAGCATGTTTAGTGTGACGGGGATTCGAACCTGCGACCCTCAGGTTACGAGTCGATAGCCTTAACCACTGGCCATGCTGAGCCCAATATTTCATATAAATTACTGTGTACTGTAGTTAAGATGGAACGCCATTTTTGACGGAGAGTTTGACTATATTTTCAAGAGGTATCTGCACATGGTAGTCCCTAATTTGGAGATGATACGATAAAAGTAAAGTAATTAAACAAAAGCAACCACCGCCAACGTTTGGGGTGATGTTATTTGACCTCAAAGGTAATGATTTTGTGATCTGAATATTTGTGATTTTATAAAATCAATTCGCACAAATATCAACAACATAATGAGACTGGGCCATCATGAAATCCGAAACCTCATAAATGTCTTCTCTGATTGTACAAAAATCAATTCCAGTTAATGCAGCTTTAACAAAGAATCAGTTCTTAAACTTTATCCAATGTCAAAAAATTAGAAAGAGATCAATCTTTCTCATCTATTAAGGACATAATATTTTCATTTCTCTCATAGTTACTAGAGCTCCCCCTGGGCTTTTAAACGAGAGTATACGCTAACTAATGTTCATGATTTAAAAAAAAAAAAGACATTCGCGAATGATAAACCTTAAAATATAAGCTGTTATAAAAGGAAAGTACGATATTTATCAACTAGCATGCATGACATAGGAAGTAAATGGATGGATATTCCACCTCTGCAGTTTTAAACATTATCCTTTATCCCTATTTCATTTAAAATAATTAAGTACTTAATTTCTTGTACGAAGTTATTAGAAAAGTCCTCTAGGGTTTAAAGACTGTCGAAAACTAGAAGAAAAACTGTAAGTATCTGTTACATTACCGAAACAAAATATTTACCATCATTTCTTTCCCTGATGAAGAAGTTCAAATCTCCAAAACACACAGAGATTCGGGCACTCCATCCTATTAGTGATCAATAAAAACACTAGTGGCGCTACTTTTGGAAGCTTCAAGGAGATGTTACTTAATGATAAAACTTATTATTGAAAATTAAAACGAAGCATCAATAATATAACCGAGACCATAGAAAAATGCTCTCCATATTATGAGTTTGTGACACATTAGAATGTCAGTCAATAACAACGATTGATATTTCAAAAATCAGTTGTAAGGCAACGTTTACCAATTATCCAATGCTACATTTTTATTTTTTATTTTAAAATAAAATCGGCGTGTGGGATATTCATTCCGGTATATCTAGCTTTCTAACCTGTGCTCTTTTAAAATAGCGCATTCATAATAGGTTTTGGTTGCTTTGTACGTTGTTATGTCATTACACTTTTCTTGCATAGTTTTAAAGTTATACCTAAAAAGTATTAGACGTAAAATGAGCCTCAACAATGTACATACACGAGTTCTGACACAGAGAGCCACTAAGCCTAATTATATTAAAATATACAGCTTGAGCCATTAAGCCTCGTTAATCCAAAATTTACACCTTAAGCCATTAATCCTAGTTAGTTCAAAATGTACAGTGTCAGCCACAAAATCCTACTTAGTTCAAATTGTACAGTGTCAGCCACTAAAGCCTGCTTAGTTCAAAATGTACAGTGTCGGCCACTCAAGTATACTTAGTTCAAAATGTACTAAAGCCTACTTAGTTCAAAATGTACTGAAGCCTACTTAGTTCAAAATGTACTAAAGCCTACTTCGTTCAAAATCTGGCAACAGATTTAACAAAACATGAACTGTTTGTCCACCACTTCACAAACAGCACTATGTTATCTCGTACTTTAGTCGGAATAATTATTTAGGAGTTTTCTGATTTGATTTTTTTCTTTCTTGAAGTATAGTAGTAATATTCTGAAAAAGTAACTTTGTTCTCAAAATAAATGGATTGTTGAGTATGACAACCTCAAAAAATCTCTGAAAATAACAACAACAAAACCTTTTTTCTTGTTCTTAAAATTTGAGAGAAAGTTAAGAAAGCATGTAAGCAAGCGAAAGTAATATGGTATATATAATGAGACGTGGTATAAGGTCTTGGAACTTGAGAAAAACCACGAGATCAGAGCCATGTTGCAAAAGATGGAACATTTATTGACATAAAAAAGAGATATAAGGTCAGATAGTGTGTGTATCAAATATAAGGATGGCAAAATTATGTTTAAAAGAGTTGCAATGACCAGAAGATAGACAAAGTGCATAATTAACTTGTAGAATGACCCTAATCATGGAGAGTCCAGAATGATAAAGGGAGACACCGGTTCAAGTTTTAAGAACGAAGTGTTGATAAAGTAACAACAGAACACCTGTATCAAAGTTAATGTTAATGATAGTAACAAAACTACAAATCTGATCACATACCTAGTGATTTAAGCCACTCTTTATTCATAAAATTGTCAAAAGAGAAAAAGCAATGGAATGTATTCAACGCTGAAAAATAAGCCTGACGATTCGCCTCGTGAAAGTAATGCTGAAAAATCAAGTTAGGGAGAAATCTGACCATTTTGGAGTCGGAGATAAGATAAGGATTTAGGCTTAGGCAAAGTACAGGCACGAGAGAAGAAATATTGAATCTTATATCAAAGTTTGATAATTATCTGGAAGTGAACAAGACCATACACTAAAGGAGACTTCTGTACCATCAAAAGATAATAAATGTGTTAACCAAGAAAGACACAGACGGTGTAGCTGTCAGATTCATCCATAACCAGTACTTGGTTCGAAGAGCAAGTATTCTTTTAGAAGAAGGTCAGTTAAACACTTTCAGCGTTAGGTGTGGTTAAGACAACAACACAGAACAGGTATTTATAGAGATAGACGAGCTTCTAGAATTAAGAATTGAAAAGGTTAATATAATGTCATTCACATACAATTCTACTGGTAGATTCAGAGGAACCATTAGAAAATTAATGGACTCAGTGAGTAGACGAAATTTAATGTATGGGTTGAGCATTAACATAAAGAAAAGAAATATATATGTAAAAACGGCTGGTATGTATAGAGAAAGCACTTTATAGAGGAGCGAACAACGTTTCGACCTTCTTCGGTCATCGTCAGGTTCACAAAGAAAGAGGTAACTGACCGGAAGCTGACCACATCTTTGAAGGCGGTTGTGTAAGTGAGTGTAGGAATGTAGAGGGCGCGCTTATATGTTTGATTATATTTATTAATATAGGTATAAATATGTTCCTTTCTATTGGTTTATTTTGGGCTTGAGTTGTTGTATAAGAGAGGCTTCTTTAATTTTGCGTGTGTTTCTTTATTCAGTATTTGGGTGATTTTTATGGTTATGTTGTGTTTATTTGACTTGCAGTGTTCGAAAACGTGTAAAGGTTACTTTCTGTGTTCTTTGAATCTGGTTTCCATTTTTCTATTTGTTTCTCCAGTATAGAAGTCGTGGCAGTTATCACATTGTATTTTATAAATAATGTTGGTGTTGTGTTTGTCAGTGTAGTTTTTACATAGTATATGCCTTAGTTTTGTGCCTGGTTTTTGAATAAATTTGGTATAAACTGGAATGTCATATTTTGTTGCTAGTTTTTACCAAATGTTGTTTATTTTTTTGCTGTCGGGAATATACGGTTTCGTGATTTCGTGGGTTATATTTACTTTTGCTAGTTGATTTTGCTTTTTGTCCAGGTGTGTGCATACACCCAAGTGCAAATTAATTAAAACAAGACGGAAAATTACGATTTACTTCAATTTTTTGCGTTTTATTTCTGAGAATCCAAAAATTACTCACAAATTAATACATGATATGACCGCCTTTATTTTTCAAAAGATGATTAATCCGCTTTGACATCGAGTCTACGAGTTGACTGCAATCTTTACTAATTTTTGGATCGCGGTACCACACCTCATTTATGGCCTCAATTAGCTTATCTTTCGTAGTACAGTCTTTTCCTCGAAGTCTTTCTTTACAAATCGCCCAAAGATTTTCAATAGGATTTAAGTCCAGAGAGTTTCCAGACCAGTCCAGCACCTTTATTCGCGTTGTAAACATAAAATTCTTCACAAGTTTCGATGTGTGGCACGGAGCCAGATCTTGCTGAAAAATGCCAGATCCATCTGGAAATCTCTTTTTCAATTCTGGAACGATTTTTCTCTGCAAAACTTCGATGTACTGTGGTCCTCGCATCATACCTTCTACGATATGTAAGCCTCCGACGCCATAGTAGCTGAAAAAGCCCCAAAACATCTTCTTCAAGGGATGTTTTACGAACTAACTGATGTGAGATTCTCGAAGTTTCTCACCTGGAGATCTGCGAACATGCAGACTTCTTTGACACTGTACGAAGAAATAAGTCTCGTCACTGAATAACACTTTCCTCCATTGATGTCGAGAAAACCCACTTGTAGAGAAATATATATGTAAAAACGGTTCGTTTGGGTTGAGATTTTTTTTACGTAGAGGAGTGAACAACGTTTCTACCTTCTTCGGTCATCGTCAGGTTCACAAAGAAAGAGAGAGGTAACTGACCGGAAGCTGACCACAAGTTTGAAAGGGGTTGTGTAACTGTGTGTCGAAATGTAGAGGGCGGTGTTAGATGTTTGAATATATAATTTTATTTATTTTATTATATTAATATAGGTATAAAGGCGTTCCTTTATATTGGTTTATTTTGGGTTTAAGTTGTTGTATAAGTAAGGCTTCTTTAATTTTGCGTTTGTTTATGTTTGTTTCTTTATTTAGTATTTGAGTGTTTTCTATGGTTATGTTGTGTTTATTTGACTTGCAGTGTTCGAAAACGTGTGAAGGTGACTTTTTATGTTCTTTGAATCTGGTTTCCATTTTTCTACTTGTTTCTCCAATATAGAAGTCGTGGCAGTTATCACATTGTATTTTATAAATAATGTTGAGGGTGGTGTTTGTCAGTGTAGTTTTCACATAGTACAGACCTCAGTTTTGTGCCTGGTTTTTGAATAAATTTGGTATTAACTGGAATGTCATATTTTGTTGCTAGTTTTTGCCAAATGTTGGTTATTTTTCTGCTGATGTCGGGAATATATGGTATGCAGCAGTATATGGTATCGTGAATTATTAAATCGTGGGGTATATTTACTTTTGTTGGTTGATTTTGATTTATGTCTAGGTGTGTGCGTATAATGTTTTCTACGGTTTTTTAAGGAAACTTATTGATGTTGATGAAGTATTGTTTTATTTTGTCTAATTCATCGTTAATTTTATCTGGTGAGCATAGTTTTATGGCTGTGTTTATTTGTTTTACATTAGTACGTTGAGTTTTTTTCTTTCATTTGCTGAGTCCCAAGGAATTTATAGTCCAGTATGGGTGATGTTCGGTGGATTTCTGTTTTAAATTGTGTATCGGTTCTTGTAACTTTGACACACACTTAATTTTTTCAATCACATTAACTCTATACATCCCAACATTAACTTCACATGTGAACAGGAAGAAAGCAATCAAATATCATTTCTTAACCTCAACATCAATAAGTTTCCTTCACAAACCGTAGAAAACTTCATATGCACACACCTGGACAAAAAGCAAAATCAACTAGCAAAAGTAAATATACCCCACGAAATCACGAAACCATATATTCCCGATCTCAGCAGAAAAATAACCAACATTTGGCAAAAACTAGTAACAAAATATGACATTCCACTGTATACCTAATTTATTCAAAAACCAGGCACAGAACTAAGGCATATACTATGTAAAAACTACACTGACAAACACTACACCAACATTATTTATAAAATACAATGTAATAACTCTTCTGACTTCTATATTAAAAAAACAAGTAAAAACATGGAAACAAGATTAAAGAACATAAAAATTCACCTTCACACGTTTTCAAACATGGAAATCAAATAAACACAACATAACCATAGAAAACACCCAAATACTAAATAAAGAAACAAACATAAACAAACGCAAAATTAAAGAAGCCTTACTTATACAACAACTTAAGCCCAAAATAAACCAATACAAAGGAACACCTTTATATCTATATTAATAAATATATCCAACATTTGAGCACGCCCTCTACATTCCTATTCTCAGTTACAAAACCGCTTTCACTCACGTGGTCAGTTACCGGTCAGTAACTCTTTCTTTCTTTGTGAACCTGACGATACCGAAGAAGGTCGAAACGTTGTTCGTTCCTTTACTAACGCTTTCTCTATACATACCAGCCGTTTTTAAATATATAATTTTCTATACAAGTGGGTTTTCTCGTCATCACGGAAGGAAAACAAAATCACAGTGTGAGGATGTACAAGTTAAAGTCAACATCAGAGTGGACACAGTAGAACAAGTGGGCAAGTTTGGACAACTAATAACAGAAGATGGTAAATGTGGGTACCAAGTAAAATATGTATAGAAAATGGATCTAAACATAGAGAAGAAACTTATAACAGTTTATGTACTTTCCATTTTTATGTGTGGTGTGGACTTGAAAACTAACCAGAGAATTCTGGAACAATACAGAAGCGTTGGAAATGTGGAGTCTTAAACAAATTCAAAAACACCTTTTACAGAGGAAATACTGGAAATGGCCAAAATAAAGTGTACACTAAAATAGATCCAGAAAAGAATGTTCCAGTATTTGGGACATATTATGAAAGCATATAAGGTCCAAAGAACTTTGATAAAGGTCAAGGTGGACGACTGAGGTCGACCGTGGAGAAAATGGGTCACAGATGTCACGGAATGGTTGCAGGTCAGCTACAGTGATTGAGGAAGGAACAGAATAGACAGCCATGGCCAGCGTTAACAGATGACCTCCTGGCTGGAGCTATTATAAGTAAATTATAACAATTAAGAAGTTTTGTAACCAGTATGAACTTTTTCCCTGCCTTCCCGTTCACTCATTAACATAAGTTCATCAGCCTAATTTACATATCTGCATGATGTAAACCTTATTAACTTTTCTTGTAAATTAAATAATTTTGTTTAAGTTTTCTACTTCTAGTGGTACCAAGAATTACTTAATTACTTTCTGTTGGTCAAATAATCAAAATATATGATTAATGTTTAGGTATTTTTACCTTCATAAAAACAATACTTTTAATCAACACCAATTCCTTCCCACTCTATATGATGAATTATTGCTTTAAAAACATATAACTTGCACTGTAGCTTTCAATGTATCACACAGAGGACTGTTTTTGTTTTTTTTAATTTCGCACAAAGCTACTCGAGGGCTATCTGTGCTAGGCGTCCCTAAGTTAGCAGTGTAAGACTAGAGGGAAGGCAGCTAGTCATCACCACCCACCGCCAACTCTTTTACCAACGAATAGTGGGATTGACCGTCACATTATAACGCCCCCACCGCTGAAAGAGCGAGCATGTTTGGTGCGACGGGGATGCGAACCCGCGACCCTCAGATTACGCTTGGCCATGCCGGGCCCCACACAAAGGAAAACAATTAATATTATAGACAACAGAAGGTTTACATCACGGTAACAAGTACATCTATGGAGAATCCTTTCCAAACTAATTAGTTGCAAATTTAAAGGTTTTTTTTTTTTTTTCTAATCGTTGTTACAGAGTATTAAAATCATAAGGTAGACAACGAGTGATTCTGCTAAACAAGATCGAAATGCCAGAGATATTTTCAAATGACATAAAAGATAAACTATTAATTTTCACTAGCTAAATGAAACAAATAACCATGAAAATTACAGTTGTTTCTTGTTGGCAGGGGAGTTAATTTATTGTTTATAAATAGAACCGCTAGAGAACGCTACTAATCATGACAATGACAGAAGACGCTGCTTCCGAGTTGATGTAAATAGGCTTTACTACGAAGCTCTTTCTATACCTCTATTATGTATATTCAAAAATTAAGAAGAAACTTGGAACAAAGTTCAGTAACAAGATAGATGTTGGCTGAATATTTCAGAAGTAGCAATTAGTAACCAAATATTCAAATCGTAAATACGTATTAGCAACAGACAACTAAACACACTACACACGAGACAGAAAGATGTTTGTATATTTGAGATAGAATATTTAACTGCCTTAAAACATGCTTCTCTGTAAGTTCAAAAGTTACGCCTAACTCTTAACCTATTGTGTATTTGACTGCATGGATTTCTTCTTAATATTTGCGAATTAAAAAGTGCACTACCCTCAGATAATGAAACAAATACAGATATTCGTACAATAAGTGACTATTTATTTTCTAACAAATGATGATACCAGAAACTCTATAAACAACTAAACGTACACAATATATGACGATACCAGAGGCTGTATATTCGACTAAACGTACATAATATATAACGATACAAGAAGCTGTATATTCGACTAAACGTACATAATATATAACGATACAAGAAGCTGTATATTCAACTAAACGTACATAATATATAACGATACAAGAAGCTGTACAGTAAACGTGCACAATATGTGACGACAATAAAAGCTGTATAGTTGAGTAAACGTAAACAATATATGACGATACTAGAGACTGTATAGTCGAGTAAACATGGACAAAACCTGACAGTACCAGATGCTTACAATCGAGTAAACTTACACAATATATGAAGATACCAGAGGCTTATAGTCGTGTAAACGTACATAACATATGACAATACCAGAAGCTGTACAGTTGAGTAAGCGTACACAATATATGACGATACTAGAGGCTGTATAGTCGAGTAAACGTGCACAATATATGACTATACCAAAGGCTGTATAGAGAACGTACACAATATATGACGATAAAAGTGGCTGTTTTGTCGAGTAAATGTACACAATATATGACGATACCAGAGGCAGTATAGTCGAGTCAACGTACACAATATATAACGATACCAGAAGCTGTACAGTTGAGTAAGCGTACATAATATATGACGATACAAGAGGCTGTATAGTCGAGTAAACGTGCACAATGTATGACGATACCAGAGGCTCTATGGTAAACGTACACAATATGTGACGATACAAGAGGCTGTTTTGTCGAGTAAACGTACACAATATATGACGATAACAAAGGCTGTATAGAAAACGTACACAATATATGACGATAACAAAGGCTGTATAGAAAACGTACACAATATATGACGATACAAAAGGCTGTATAGAAAACGTACACAATATATGACGATACCAGAGGCTTATAGTCGAGTAAATGTACACAATATATGACGGTACCAGAGGTTGTATAGTCGAGTAAACGTACACAATATATGAAGATACCTGAGGCTGTATAGTCGAGTAAACGTACACAATATATGAAGATACCTGAGGCTGTATAGTCGAGTAAACGTACACAATATATGAAGATACCTGAGGCTGTATAGTCGAGTAAACGTGCACAATATGTGACGATACCAAAAGCTGTATAGTTAAGTACACGTACACAATATATGACGATACTAGAGACTGTATAGTCGAGTAAACATGCACAAAACCTGACAGTACCAGATGCTTACAGTCGAGTAAACGTACGAAATATATGACGGTTCCAGAGGCTGTATAGTAAACGTACACAATATGTGGCGATACCAAAAGCTGTATAGTCGAGTAAATGTACACAATATTAGACGATACAAGAAGCTGTATGGTGGAATAATCGTACAAAATATATGACGATACAAGAAGCTGTATAGTGGAATAAATGTACAAAATATATGACCATACCAGAGGCTTATAGTCGAGTAAACGTACACAATATATGACGATACCAGAGGCTGTATAGTCGTGTAAACGTACACAATATATGACAATGTAAGAAGCTGTACAGTTGAGAAAGCGTACACAATATATGACGATACCAGAGGCTGTATAGTAAACGTACACAATATATGACGATACCAGAGACTATATATTCGAGTAAACTTACATAATATATAACGATACAAAAGGCTGTATAGAAAACGTACGCAATATGTGACGATACCCAAAGCTGTATTGTCTAGTAAACGTGCACAATATGTGACGATACTAAAAGCTGTATATTCGAGTTAACTTACATTTATAACGATACAAGAAGCTGTATAGTAAATGTGCACAATATGTGACGATACCAATAGCTGTATAATTGAGTAAACGTACACAATATATGACGATATTAGAGACTGTAACGTACATAATATATGACGATAGAAGACGCTGTATAGTCGAGTAAACGTACACAATATGTGACGATACTAAAAGCTGTATAGTCGAGTAAACGTACATAATATATGACGCTACCAGAAGCTGTATAGTAAACGTACGCAATATGTGACGATACTAAAAGCTGTATAGACGAGTAAACGTACATAATATATGACGACACAAGAAGCTGTATAGTGGAATAAACGTATAAAATATGTGATGATACCAAAAGCTGTATAGTTGAGTAAACGTACACAATATATGACGATACCAAAGGCTTACAGTCGAGTAAACGTATGCAATATGTGACGATACCAGAGGCTGTACAGTCAAGTAAACCTATACCCCTGTATATCACTGACAGTTTTGGTTATCATTTATAAATTTTATAATACTGGTTTGGTTTAAATTTTGCGTAAAGCTACATGAGGGCTATCTGCACTAGCCGCCCCTAATTTTGCAATGGAAGGCTAGAGGAAAGACAGTTAGTCGTCACCACCCACCGCCAACTCTTGGGCTACTCTTTTACCAACGAATAGTGGGATTGACCGAACATTATGCCACCCCCACGGCTGAAAGGGCAAGCATGTTTGGTGTGACGGGGATTTGAACCCGCTACCCTCGAATTACGAGTCGTGCGCCTTAACCACTTGGCCATGACGGGCCAATAACACAGTTACCTTAAGACTTGTTTTCATTCGTATACTGAAACTGATGACTTCCCAGTGCTTACATCAACAACAGAAATAAGTAGCCGTCAGGAGAAGAGACGATCCACGAGACCATTACCTACATAATTGATGACTTCTCTGACAGTTTGCTGGAGAATGTTTGATCTTTTAAATCATTAAGGATACCCCCCATTTCAATGTAATGGTGTGTTGCGTAGTCCACCAAAGGATACGGAACTACGAGGGTTCAAATGCTACTCATTCGAAGAGCTTGTTGGAAAGCACACTTTCAGATGTGTATCCCTAATTGTTTGGTTCTGTTCACTAACAACTGGGTTCAGCTTCATAACTTTCTTGTTTTATTGTTCTCTAGGGGTGAAACTTGTTAACTCCAATCTAAATATAACTTATTGGTTTAGTCGTATCTTTATAAGTTGTAATGTGAAGTTCCAATACGCTAGAAACGGGACAAGCTGACTGTGTATAACGTACTTTAACAAAGGACGAAGACTGATGTAATCTGGATGTATTATGACAGTTGTGTCCAGGTAAAATTGGATGTATTGAGACAGTGTCTGTCCAGATTAACTTGGATGGATTGAGACATTGTTTGTCCAGGTTAAAGTTGATGTATTCTGACAGTGTCTGTCCAGGTTAAATTGAATGTATTGGCACAGCGTCTGGCTAAGCTAAATTGAAAGTTTAAAGTAAAACTAAAGCAGAAGGTTTATGATACATTACCGAAACACTGGGACATATCACACTCATAGTCATTCAAGAGCCCGACCTCACAGTTTCTGAATGTTAAGTACACTGTCATGCAACGTTTGTAAAAATCATTTCATCTCGATTATCAGCTAATGCTTTACTGGACAAACTTAGAGTGCACAAAAACTCGGAATGTTAAAACAAATCGAAGTTCATGCTGTGTTAGTTTTGAAATACAGTTCAAAAACACCTGAATTTGAAATTACTTTTCCATACGACCAGCAGCAAATTTGTGACTTATAAGTGAAACAAATTACAATAAAAGATATAACATAATTAGATGACTTTTTACTTATTTAATATCCATCTATGGGTGTGATTTAATGATGAGCTTCTGGGGCTGCAGGTCGAAAAGTCCGAGGTTCGATATGTGATCTCTAAATACGTTTCAAATTTTCAATTATAGACGCATTATAAGCGTAACCGTTAATTCTGTTATCCGGTTCATAGAAACGAACAAAGCGCCCTCTTGCGAATGGCTGCCCTCCCTCTCAAAATTAGGGACTGCTGTATCGGAAGCCAGGAGTTGATTAAGTAGTCGTTTAGCCCACGTCTGCATAAGGTGCCGTTCGTACTTAACATTCCATTTCACAATCCAGTAAATAACATTTCATGCATCTTAGAACTCGTAACGTGGAGCTGTCTGCATATTAAAGAAATTTGAGTGTCAGATTTCTAAGGGTGTTTTGAAAAATATAATCTAAGTACAGTAGGTCTTCTCGTGAGGTCACGTACTATAACTGTCTATGAAGTAAGTATTTATGTTTATGGTAAAGTTACTAAGCCTATCTATTCTTGTCCCTAACATTGAACTACTGACCTTGGAAGGCTGACAGTTACCATCACCCTACCACTCACTATCCACGCTAGAACTGACTGTCACTCTTGTAAAGCACTTACAGCTCGGAGAATATGTTATGGTATCACACTGAGTCGAACGAGGACTAGCAGCTCCACGCCCTCTTTGAGGTAATAAATAAAACTTATCTGATTAATAATGTATAACTTTGAGCAATTAGTACTTATCTACACATCAATACTAAACACTTTCAAACCATTTATGTTATGTCTTAAATAATAAATAATATAAAGGGTTTTATTTCCATAGGGTAGGGAAAAGCTTCCCCCTAAAACTCAATCCCTTTTTGAGGTGTTTATTTCTACATGACAACGTTAGGTGTGAAAAAGCAAACAATTTTCCTTTAAAAATGAAATGTTTTAGACACTTGTAAAACAGACCTTGGAGAACACAACTATACTGTGTTTATAAAAATACTGTGTTTTCGCCACTCTAATGCCCAGCGCCATATCATTCACAACATACAAGAGATAAAAAAATGCTTGGACTGGAAAATAGAGAAACGAATTTGGTTCTTTCTTTCCAATCCATAACCTCAGGGAAAAGTTTCAAAATTGAAAGTTTCTCTCAGTAACCTAATCTTGTACAGAAGAGATGGTGAATCAAAACTAAGTACTGGAAATAAAAAATCAGTACACGTTAAAACTCTGAACAGAGGGTTATTTGTATATGTTTGAATACATTTCTTCACGTCGTGTGGAGTTGAAAAGAATTCTGCGACGTCTGTTAGTTTGGTAAGAACCAATAAGATTGGAGACGGAAGGAACACGGTTTTCTCTGCGTTAGACGTTATTTGATAGATGTGTAAATTATAAGGTTTCTCTAAAAAGATGGTTCTCCTGTTAATACTCGTCCTATTTATACGAATATTCGTAATAAATTAAAAATTGATAGAATTTGCAAGAAAAAGCAAATAACCCACAATTAATGTACAGTAAAAACTGTGCATGTCTTCGTACATACATGGGTATCGTTTATTTATAAGAAAGTTTTATCAGGTTTTTTACAGTAGGTGTCTGTGACACGTTGACGATAAATTTTAACAGCAAACAGTCCACTTGTTTTAAATTAATATATTAAAATAAGTCAAATGTTTGTTACATTGCTGATTATCGCACGCCATTGTGAAATACTGTCAGGTATCGAGATTTAGGTCTTTGAAGACCTGGAAGGGTCAGGTTCATCGACCTCTTCCTCCTTCCCATACGATGACACACAGATTCTAATGAAAATACTTATAAATGTTTCATGATGGCCGAAGTACATAAACCGCACTTACTCTGGCTCCTCTAAGGGTAACATGTATTATTCACAGATACATTCGTGTAGAGATACGACTTTCCACAAACAGTTCCGTAATCAGGTGGTCTGTTTTTATTTGTTTTCTGAGAATTGTTTCGTTGTATTTTAAACTCACACGAAACCATTGTTGAACATTAGTTTTCCGAGCATGCGCAGTATTACTGTCTCGCAGGTACTCATCACTGTGATTATAGCTGTAATTGCATAGAAGTATTGGTGGCGCTTTTTGAAAACCTATGTACTTCGTGTAGCGTCCATTACGACTTTCCGTGCGTATATTGGATCCTTTAAATTTTCTCATTTTTTTTAACAGAACCAAAACGACTTAATGTTCTCATAACGACATGAAACACGTGCATTGGTATCCACGTTCTTAAAACATAACAAAAACAGAAGGAACTACTTAATAACTATAAGATGTTAATGTGAAAAGAGGTAAACATTAAATACGTTCTGTAACAGTTGTTATTTATTATTGTTTATAAAATATCATCTGGAGTTTAAATTAAATAAAGACCACACAAAGGGCTTATAAAAGTAGTTAAATTATTACAAAATAATACATAATTTTATGTTCTGAAACATGTTGTTAAATGATGTAAAAAACTAAACATCCAGTCCTTTATTAACGGGTGTGTTTTACGGCTTCAGTGAAACATTTTGATTTAATGACACTATCAACAGATTTGATGTTAAAGCAAACAACCTACGATGTCATTTACATCATAAAAATTTTACCAGTAACGACAGACTTAAACAGTCTTGTTTGTTTGTTTTGGAATTTCGCACAAAGCTACTCGAGGGCTATCTGTGCTAGCCGTCCCTAATTTAGCAGTGTAAGACTAGAGGGAAGGCAGCTAGTCATCACCACCCACCGCCAACTCTTGGGCTACTCTTGTACCAACGAATTGTGGGATTGGCCGTAACATTATAACGCCCCCACGGCTGGGAGGGCGAGCATGTTTGGCGCGACTCGGACGCGAACCCGCGACCCTCAGATTACGAAGCGCACGCCTTAACGCGCTAGGCCATGCCGGACCCCTTAAACAGTCACTGTTGTGAAAACCACGCGAGTTATGTCGAATTCAACATTCTTTTTTTTATGACAGGTCGCTAGAAGAATATAAATATTTAGGCTTAGAGAAAATAAAATATGTACTACAAAATATGATAAAAACCGTTAAGTTACAAAGAATAACGCCTCACTACATTTCATTGTTTTTTGGGTTGTCTTTTTGTTCATAAAACTTTGATATTTCCTAGCTGGCCATAACTAGTGAGAAGGAAAGTTAAAACTTCTATATAACACTTCTGTGAAGTTAAAACTTCTATATAATATTTCTGTGGCTGTAACATGACTTCGTAGATAGCCTCTTATGTATTGACTACTTTCACGTGACAGATTATTTCTGATGTCACTAAACTACGCCCAGTTTAACTACTAGGCCAGTTTATTTAAGTCGAATACGAGCATGGTGTCGGCGTTTCTTGTTTTTACTACGTGATTGACAAGCCTTCCTTCAAATGCTAAGTGTTTAAAGTCTATTCACTAATCTGTCAATCAGATATAGCAGTAAACTTTATTATAACATTTCTTGTGTTTGTATGTTATTTTAGTTTGTTTGTCAATGCCTTTGGTTCTCTACATGTCTAACTAATATATTGAAATTTTAAACCAAATCCTGATGAAGACATTCAAAAACACTAGCATGACCGCTGTCAAGAAGTTTAACCTGACCGTTGTCAAGTGGTTGAACCCTCTCTAGAGTCCCCAGGCTTGTACAAACCATCTCTAGTGGACAGAAGCCTCTATAGGGTCCATATGTTTGTACAAACCATTCCTAGTGTACTGAAGCCTTTCTCTACATGTTCGAATCTCAAACACTACCACCAGCATTTCATTGCAGATGACGTCAAATAGAATTGTACGGGCAGTAACCATAACAAAGATATTTAGAATGGATTCATGTGAGAAGGCTTCCCTGCAAACATGTTCACTATAAAACAGAGTCTGAGAGCAGATGCTAATAGCTAGGACCAGGTAGGTTAAGGCGTTCGACTCGTAATCTGAGGGTCGAGGATTCGAATCCCCGTCGCACCAAACATGCTCGCCATTTCAGCCGTGGAGGCGTTATAATGTGACAATCAATCCCACTATTCGTTAGTAAAACAGTAGCCTAAGAGTTGGCGGTAAGTGGTGATGACTAATTGCCTTCCCTCTAGTCTTATACTGCTAAATTAGGGACGGATAGCGCAGATAGCCCTTGAGTAGCTTCGTGCGAAATTTAAAACAAACAAACAAGCTAGGACTATGGGTACGTTATAAGAGTAGACGGGTCTTGTGGTGGATCAAAGCTACAGGTTATATCTTCTATTTTACTTTTGATGGACAAAATATAAAACTGTAAACAAAAATCGTCGTTCAGTAATATTACAACAAAATGAAAGAAACTACACGAACGAATCTTCTGGTGTTTGTTAATAATTCAGGGCTAGCTAGAAACCAGAAAACTAATTACGTGTTAAATCGTATCATGTGGTGTTATTTCTTTTTAGTTTGTTTGTGTAACTCGACCTAAAGCTAACCTCAAGCCGTGAATATCTTTATAAATGTAACTGGAACTCAAGCAGTGAACGTATTTCTACTTTGAAAGTATCGATACGTTTATCAGAAGAAGTCTACGTAAAGTTTCACGAACACTTACGTCAGGCTGGTCACTTCATAATACTATTATTCTTCTTTCTTCACATTAAAAGTTTCTCCGTCTGTTTGATATCACGTGAATTCCTTTATGATGAACCGGTCAATAAGAGGACATGACGGACGAGTTACGTGTGGAGTGTCATCGTATTGCTTGACTTACAAACAATCAAAATGGAACATTATATCGAGTGTAGTGTAGTATCTGTTAACATACGTTACACACTATATCGGCTATTTGTAGTATCCGTTAGCCTATGTTACACGTTATATCGGCTGTAGTGTAGTATCCGTTAGCCTATGTCATACGTTATATAGGCCGTTTATAGTATCTATTAGCCTATGTTACACGTTATATCGGCTGGAGTGTAGTATCTGTTAGCCTATGTTACACGTTATATAGGCCGAATATAGTATTTGTTAGTCTACGTTACACGTTACATAGGCAGTTTGTAATATCTGTTAGCCTATGTTACACGTTACATAGGCTGTTTGTAGTATCTGTTAATCTGTTACACGTTACATAGACCGTTTGTAGTATCTGTTAATCTATGTTACACATTTCATAGGCTGTTTGTAGTATCTGTTAACCCCCGTTATGCCGTAGGTTATGCCTCTAGCGGTACTGCGGTATGTTTATGGGCTTACAACACTAGAATTCGGATTTCGATACCCGTGGTGGGTAGAGCATAGATAGTCCATTGTGTAGCTTTGTGCTTAATTACAAACAAGTATGTTACACTTCATAAATACATATTTGTTTATTTATATAAGTTGAACAAACATAGCTACGAATCACTTGAAATGTTCATACTTCCTAACCTGTTAATTATTATTTCAGTCCTGGGAACAAATCTCACAAAGAGATAAAAGTCCTTATTTTATATAATATATTGTTTTTCCTGGTATTTAATAGTTTAAAGAACACAAGGTTCAGTTTTGTCTGTATTTTATATAATATATTGTTTTTCCTGGTATTTAATAGTTTAAAGAACACAAGGTTCAGTTTTGTCCTTATTTTATATAATATATTGTTTTTCCTGGTATTTAATAGTTTAAATAACACAAGGTTCAGTTTTGTCCTTATTTTATATAATATATTGTTTTTCCTGGTGTTTAATAGTTTAAAGAACACAAGGTTCAGTTTTACGTGAAGGTCAGTTGTATATAAAAATGCGATAGTGACGATTGTAGTGTCACGTAAAGATAATTAAATGAGTTCTAGTATTTTACGAAGAACCTCTTGGGCAGTAGACAAATTAAGAGAAATGTCAAAAATAAAACCGATCTCTCGTTAACGTGACATTGATCACAGATGTTAGGCCTACTGGTGTATAAAAATATTTTACTGACAAGTCTGAGTGTCACGTAAGGATCACTCGCGCGTATAGAGATTTTTATCCAAAGATAAGTTATGTTTAGATAAAGCAAATAAGCAGACCTGAAATTTGTGGTTAAAACCCCATTAAACACAGATTATTACTATTTCTATTCCTTTAATTTGTCCATTATGGATTCTCTCATGTCCAAATACTATTTCACAATCACCTATTGTCTGTCACAAATCATCGCCCAAGAGGCCTTTCGTAACATCCAAAGGGGGTTTTACTTTTCTATAAAAAATGTGTTTCAGAGAAACTTTGGTTTCTCAACTGATCAGTTCTGAAAAGCTATTGTTATCGGACAGTACAATTCTAATCATCCGGAGGTTTAGTATTACGAAAGGCCTCTTTGGCAGAACACCTGATAAATCTGAAATATGGTTTTAACATGTTCCGGACTTAGAATCCGAAAATGACAAATTAAAAACAATGTGGCAAATATACACGAAAGCACGTGTTTGTAGCGTAAACTCCAATCAATTTCACCATTTTATGAAATCAAAAGTTATACCTCACTGTCATCCCTTTGGGGATAAACAACTGCTGAATAATAATGAAAAAAATCTGTGCTAATGTCCTCCGGTTGGACAGCGTTACGTTCGCGAAATTACAACGTTAAAATCCGGGTTCAATGACGCCGCGGTGGACAGAGCAGATACTCCAGTGTTACTTTGTTCCAAGACAAACAGTTTCTGTTGATTCTGATTATACACGCGCAGTAAAAGTAGAGCACTAATTCATTAAAATGAAATATATGTGTAACTTTACATAATAATATGTACTGTTTTCCAAAACCAGATACCTCCAGTAATTTCAACAACTACAGAATAAAATTATTACGTCAGCTTCTATGGCTGAAAACTTGTGAAAATGTAATCACCAAAACCTTAACAGCTTAGGAACGACTGTTGTCGAGCAGTTAACGTAGTTCGTTATGTATTTGTCTACAACAGCAACTATGAATCACCAGCTGAAAACAAACTTTTCTAGACGCTTTAACTAAGTCCAAAACACGTACACACTTATTGCTCATATATAAATAATTAGTAATGTAATTTTAAATTGCGTACATAATAATGCAATTAATTAATTTGCCCCACCAAAACAGTATTCCATAAAGGTCGCTGAGTATAATGATATCTACTTAAATTTATGTTATTTTGACGGACTGTTGATAAGTAACTTTCAAACATACTCCGCATTATTCAAAAGTGTTTGTTAATTTTATATGCTATTAACCACAAATGTAGTGACAAGCCTGGCTAGCGTTCAGAGCTCTGTGCTAATTAAACACACGTAATTAAGACGAGAGCTTGGTACTTGCCTAATAATTAAGCAAGAATGTAGAAGTGGTTAGGAATAGATTTACGACAAACAAAACAGAAAACGAAAGAGATTTTGCATTATGTATCTTACTAAAAGAAACTTAGACAAATGAAGCAATATTAAGAAAAAATATGATATAAACGCGATTTTGTTTTCAATTTAATGTGTGAAGAGCTCAATAGAAAAGGAGTTCAACCAACTGTATTCGATAGCACGGTGGGTTCGTGAATCCAATGGTTCACGGTTCGAGTTCCACTGCAGCATAAAACTCGTTCCGCCCTTTCGGAACATGAGTGCGCTATAAAAGAGACTGTCAAATCCCACTACGTGCCTTCCCTTCAATACAAACCAGGCGGTAAGGGAGTGCTTGACTCGCAATCTGAGGGTCGCGAATTCAAATCCCCGTCCCACCAAACATAGAGCTCTTTCACCTGTGAGAGCGATATAATGTTACAGTCAATTCCACTATTCATTGGTAAAAGAGTATCCCAAGATTTGACGGTGGGTGGTGGTGACTAGCTGCATTCCCTATAGTCTTTTACTGCTAAATTAGTGACGACTAACGTAGATAGGGCTCGTGTAGTTTTAGGCGAAATTTAAACCAAACCAAACCTTTTATTATTCAGTATTAAAGGCAGCTGTGAGAAGTCACTTCACGAGTATGAGTAACGTTACAAACTGCTGTTCTTTACTTGTTCTGTTCCAAGACGAACTGTGAGACGTGGCTAACAATTGTATTACATTTTCACCACAATTTCCATTAAGAGAAAATAAGAACATATCAGAACGAAGTGGAAGGTAAGACAAACGTTTGAAAAAGTTGAAGGTGTTGACTGTAACAAAAGAACGTTTAAAAAAGGCACTAAATTCCTACTGGATCATTTGTATCAGTTCCTGTTACGTCAGTGAAATACTACAATAAACATTTTAAAATGCTGACTAATTCCACTTCAAACCACCATGAAAATAACAATGTGATATCAACAAAGACATTTATTACTCACTGAGAAAACGGATATTCAGATGTCACACTCATACATTAGATGATGCTTTAAAACGGATATTCAGATGTCACACTCATACATTAGATGATGCTTTAAAACGGATATTCAGACAGCAGATGTCACACTCATACATAAGATGATGCTTTAAAACGGATATTCAGATATCACACTCATACATTAGATGATGCTTTAAACTGCTACTGACAGTGGTATGTGGTACTGGTAATTTCATTGTAATCATATAACTGTAGTATTTTAACCGCTACTGACAAGTGGTATGTGGTACTGGTATTTTCATTGTAATCATTTAATTGTATTTTAAACCGCCACTGACAAGCGGTATGTGATATTGGTACTTTCATTGTAATCATATAATGTAGTATTTTAAAGGACCACTTACTGGTGGTATGTGGTACTGGTATTTTTTACCTAATTGAGTTCGAATACGACATAATGACTAAACGTGCTAGTCAGAGAATCGTAAGTTTAGTCATTGCCTCTTTTTAGATCAGAAATGCTGACCACTGAAAAGGCTTCACCCAGTAGCACCTGCCGCTTCCAGAGTACTAATAATCTGATATTGGTATTTTCTGTCACTTTCATAACTCGTCCAAACGTTTGAGAATTCAGTAGAGGATCAGCGGCGTATCACGTTTCGTTTGTTTGTTTTTGGAATTTCGCACAAAGCTACTCGAGGGCTATCTGTGCTAGCCGTCCCTAATTTAGCAATGTAAGACTAGAGGGAAGGCACCTAGTCATCACCACCCACCGCCAACTCTTGGGCTACTCTTTTACCAACGAATAGTGGGATTAACCGTCACATTATAACGCCCCCACGGCTGAAAGGGCGAGTATGTTTGGCGCGACGGGGATGCGAACCTGCGACCCTCAGATTACGAGTCGCACGCCTTAACACGCTTGGCCATGCCAGGCCATCACGTTTCGAACTTTGAACCTTTACATCTGCAACCTAAAACGCTTTTAACCAAGACACGAACGAGCCTGCTGATAAACGTGCCTAACGGACATACCAAAATAAAATCTTAAAACTCTAGTCCACTAAAAGTTGCTGTATAGTTGCAGAAAAAAGAATTGATCGGGTTTAATACGTTTGAGATTAGCAAACTTTAAGTCAACTTGGAGGAAACAGTGAGCATCCATTTCTATTCATAGTCACAGGCAAAATAAATATAATTGATTCAGCTGAAAGAATAAATTTCCAAGAAGTCTGGTGTTCACATTTGTATTATTTTCTTGTCTTGTTAGCTGACCTGATTCAGATAATATTGTCTGAAGAGAATAGGAGGAAGCGATTACTTTATACGTTGTAAGAACACAAGAAATATCTGTCTACAACTGTTAACACTAAACACACAGTAAAACGGTAGGACTAAATGCCAAGTATTTCTTCCTTCTTCCACTTCAAACATAATGACGACTGTTGAAAATCTCTGAAGATAAAAGAGTCCAAATATCGCACAAGTTCATAGAAGTCTTACTCCAATAAAAATCAAAAATGCAGTTAAACAACTTTTCTTCCGAGATGTATTTGAGAGAAGAAAATCTAAACAATCTATATGATACGTATTTAAAGATGGATTATGACGGCTTTTCTTAGAAGCACATTTCACGAAATGGCATTAAAAAAACATGTTCATAGGTGGCAGGATATATCTGAATTGAGAGGGGGGTCTTGTTTGCTATTTTAACCATGACTACTGAATTTTATAATGGAAACATCGACCTTCTATGGTACTTTACACAAAACTTTATTCCCGTTCAAAGGGGCATCATTCACTGTTGGGTCAAAATATTTTGGGGGGCATACCCTCTATTTTCTCCAGGTTTATCTAATCAAAGCAGCGAGAGCTTCCCATTGGACTAGAAAAATGGTCAGTATTGATGTCAATACTTTAATGTATTGGTTCCTTGTCCGAAATCATCACCTTTTACTTTCGCTTTACAGGTGCTGGGCGTGACTTATTGGTATATTGGGCCACGTATTGAACGATGGGGGTTTTAGGCATGTTAAATGCCATACTTTCGTTTGTTGGCGCGTTATAAAATTTGCAGTCAATTCCGTTATTGGATTCAAAGAGCTGAACAACGCTAGTCAGTAGATAAGAAACAGGTATCCTCGACCTTTACGTTCAGTCCACAGGGTTGAATATTTCAGTGTCTCTTGTACTTCGTATTTTCAAATACGCCACATTGTATCTAAGTTTGTTACCCGTCTTCTCTTGATTAAGGAATCAGATACTTAGGGTACTGCTTTTCCTTTATCCACTCTTAAATCGGGTTCCCCACTCACATCCTCCAATGACAAAGCGGCCGATCTGCGTACTTATAACGCTACAAACTGATTTTCGCTACCCGTGGTGGGTACAGCACATATAGCTAGCTCATCGTGTAGCTTTGCAATAAACAACAAATAAACATTAATTGGACAAATAGTTTTGAAACCATTATAATTACAATTATATACTCTTCAAAAAAAGAAACGCAAAAGGCAAAATATGAGACAAATTGTTAACAAGTTTATTCCCGGTAGTTCTGTATGACATGTGTGAAACTTTGCACATTCACTGCTGACTAGGTGAAGTTTAACGTCGCTCAACGTCAATAACGAGTATGCCCCCCGTAAGCATCAATAACTGCTTGGCATCTCCTGCCCATGGAAGTGATGAGATGACGAATCACATCCTGTGGAATGGGTGTCCACTCAGCCTGCAAAGCTGCTGCAAGCTGAGGTAGGGTCTGTGGTTGAAGTTGTCGCCGTCGCAGACGTCGGTCCAACTCGTCCCAAAGGTGTTCGATGGGATTTATATCTGGTGATCTGGAGGACCAGAGAAAAACGTTGATGTTGTGGTGTCTCAAGAAGACAGTGGTGAGTCTGGCTGTGTGAGGACGGGCGTTGTCATGTTGAAAAACGTCGTTGACGTTCACCATGATGGGTTGCACATGGGGCCTAAGAATCTCGTCGACGGTTGCGTACGGTCTGATCGGAAATCCTACGCAGCCCTGGTATGGTTGAAGCAGTAGACGTCGCAGTGGTGGTCCTATCCCGAAGGTGACGTAACCGGATGTTGCGATCTTGTGCGGGCGTGGTCACACGAGGTCTGCCAGATCGTGGACGGTCACGAGTTGATCCATGTTGTTGGTGACGATTCCATAGCCTTGTGATGGTGCTTGGGTAGACATTCACAGCTCTGGCAACATCTGATCGAGATTTGCCTGCTTCCAAGCGACCAATGGCGTTGTTGCGTTGTGCTTCAGTCAGTCTTGGCGTAACTGTATTGCGTGTCGATGGCTTAACACTGAGCTATGGAAATCGAGAACCCGTCACTTTTATAGGGATTTTGCACATGTTGCACTTGCAGAACATGCAGATCTCTCAAACAAATTTATTGGACACGCATGCGTTTTGGCGAAAAATCCGATGTTTTCCTCCGTTTTCAAAGTGCACAACTTTTATTGTCATTTTGGTCTGACAATCAGTGTCTTAAAACGTGTAACATCACATACTCTGAGCTTGTAACGTTATTACATATATTTCTTTTTAAAATAACAAAAATATCCCTTTTGCGTTTCTTGTTTTGAAGAGTATATTAGGCTAAGACAGTTATTTATATAATGCCTCCAATGACTCAATGTTCGAGTGCTTTATATTTTAGTTAACAATAAAAATAAACACATTTTGAGTAAATACACTGCACAACAAAGTTTTTGCTTCTTGAACACTGTTGGGTGTTCCTTATAGATTTTTGGCTGCTGATCACAAAAATCACATCCAAATTTGCCTATATGTACCGTTTCATCGAAATCTTCAATTTCACCAGGACATTGCTATAATGGATAAATGATATCAGAGCAACTGGAATCCGTCAATGCTTGCTGACTACTGTTGGGCACTGCAACGTGATGCACCGGACATTGAATACAAACGAAAATCAGGAGCAAAACACTGTTAATTATGTTGAACTTAATAGCGTATTACAAACATAAACACAATTAAATGCGTTATTGCCGGTAAACAGTTAACTGTTTATTTCTCAGAGTTCCTATGTGATGAAGCAAAACCAAGACTATATTTGTGCATACCCACCAGGTACCTGTCACAATCAGCAAAAACTTGTCAGGAAGCAAAACTTTGCAAAAATTGTTGTGCAGTGTTATTTATATGTGTGGATCTGAGTTTTTGTAGACAAGACAATAACTAACTGACAATCAAAATCATTTTCCTTCAAAGCTTAATATTAATTAATTTTCTCTTATCGAATAACATTAATTCGTCTTAAACTGACCGACTGGAGTGAAGAAAGCTAGTAAACGAAAACCACGGCTAGTTGCTGTCTGACAGAAAAGCGTTCTGTCAGTTGCTACTCTTGTCTGACAGAAAAGCGATCTGTCGTAAATCTTATAGCACATAGAAAACAGCCAGAAATATCTCTAGATTCTTTAGTTACCTAGTTATATCTTGTTATGCGGTATATCCTTCCACAAATATATTTATTATAAAGTTTTACTTCAACAGTGGATATACAAACTGATTTGATGTTATCTCTCCATCATAGACAGGTGTTAAATTCTTACCTTCTTTCTCATAAGCAACTTGGTAAATAAAACCTCCAGATTTCTTCTTTTATGGCCAGCAGTTAATAATTTATTGATATTGTCTTTTTTAAACATTTATTTCAAAGACGACTGTGATTGGCAGTCGGGTGTTTGTCGCCCCTCCTCCAACACAAGATGTGGTACAGAACTAAGCTCATTTACAGACTCCTAGCGGCAGAGAACTCTAACTAAATATTACATCTGTAACAACGTAGATTATGTTAATTTATATGTTACAAGAAAAATGCAACTCGCACTTCAGGGCTATGAATGTGCTACAACGGTGGTGGTGAAAATATCAAAACACCGTCAGACACGAAGAGCCGAAGAGAAGACGGTGGATTTTTTTTAACTAGCTGTCTTCCCTATAACACTATGTAACACAATTTTTTTTTCTGGATAGTATGTGTTATTTCTTAATTGCTTATGTTGTAAAAGTACAGAAAATGACCATTATTCCCTTCAAGGTTTGATTTTGTGACCTGGATAATGAAATTTAGAAATTAACCTATTTTCTATGAAAAATGGGCAAATTTGCACATTTTCATTAACATAAGATCTGAGTAAATCAGCATATGAATCAAGATTTACATGTATTTATACTAAAGTTATACAAAAATGAACAAACATGTTTTGAAATGAGTAGTTTCTCGAAATTTGCGACTGTTATGTAAATCACTTTCACGTATCAGTCTCCAAATATAGTCTCCCATCATGTTTTCGTTATACGCTCCTTGGTAGCGGCGTTCAAAGTCCAGTATATCTTGGTGGAAGCGCTCGCCATGCTCCTCTGAGTATGCTCCCATGTTCTCCTTGAATTTATCAAGATGAGTGTCAAGGATATGGACTTTTACGGACATCTTGCAGCCCATTTTGCCGTAGTTCTTCACCAGAGCCTCAACCAGTTCCACATAATTTTCGGCCTTGTTATTGTCTAAGAAACCCCGAATCACTGCAACAAAGCTGCCCCAAGCTTTTTTTTCCCTTCCTACTGAGCTTCTTGGGGAATTCTGCGCACTCCAGGATCTTTATTTGTGGTCCAACGAAGACACCAGCTTTGACCTTTGCCTCAGACAGCTCAGGGAAAACGTCTCGAAGGTACTTGAGGCTGCAGGCTCCTTATCAAGAGCTGTGACAAATTGTTTCATAAGACACAGTTTTATGTGCAATGGTGGGAACAACACCTTCTGGAGGTTCACCAGTGGCTCACACTTGACATTGTGCCTCCCTTCTGTTCCTCAGTTTAATACGCTAACTACACGGTAAAACTAAAGCCATCTTCACTGTACAAACTATAATAACTTACTTGAGATTTGTAGTCTTCCATGTTATATGACGCAACTAACATGAACTGTCTTTGTCCGGGGGTAAGGGGTAAACCGACCATCACGCTACCAGTGTACCAATAATACCTTTCACTGTTTTCATAATTTAGTCCAGGCGAAATGCTTAGTCTAACATGGTAGTTAGGGTGCGTATTGAGTGGTATGCCACCAGGGGCGAAACGTGTGTCCACCTCAAGCAGTAGAGTAGGGGTAGAGATGATGACGTCGTAGTTCCACGAATTTTAACCAAAGGGCGCCTTGCTAAGCCTCCGTGACAGGTGCCATGACACTTGATGAAGGTAGTTTCTGCTACCAGAGTGTGCACTGTTAAGCATGACATCGTAACTTGTGTGTTATACAAAAAAAGTATGTTTCTAAAGTCAGGAAATGACACTAGAGGACGTGTTGGTATGACCACACGCAGATAGATCAATTTAAAATTAACTTTTTAATAACATTGATTGTTCTTTGTGAAGACTGGCACACAATTATGTAGAGGAGCGAACAACATTTCGACCTTCTTTGGTCATCGTCAGGTTCACAAAGAAAGAAAGAGGTAACTAACCGATAACTGACCACATGTTTGAAGGGGGTTCTAACATACCTTACAACACTATTACACAACCCCCTTCAAACATGTGGTCAACTATCGGTCAGTTACCTTTTTCTTTCTTTGTGAACCTGAAGATTACCGAAAAAGGTCGAAACGTTGTTCGCTCCTCTACATACAAATTTTCTCAACCCAAACCAGCCGTTTTTACATTTTTTTTTCTACAAGTGGGTTTTCTCGTCATCACTGACACACAATTAGCTGTGATGAGTTAGCCTAAACATCCATTAGGGTTGAAGTATCCATACCATTTGGTAATTGTATATGTTCACTTTTCTACTGTTTACATTCAATGTTAATGATCTCAGATATATGAGATAAAGAACACCTATAAGTAATAGTCCATTTAATGTTCTAAATGAAAATATATGCAAGAAGATAAGGACTGTTACGGTTAAACATAGTTATTTATATAGATCCTTTAAACTTTAGCAAAACAAATTAAGTTATAAAATTAAACGTGAAACTTAAACAAGTGTTCTTTTAAGGACAGGCCTGGCATGGCCTAGCGCGTTAAGGCGTGTGCTTCGTAATCTGAGGGTTGAGGGTTCGCGCCCGAGTCGAGCCAAACATGCTCGCTCTCCCAGCCGTGGGGGCGTTATAATGTGACGGTCGAAATATATTATTTCGTTGGTAAAAGAGTAGCCCAAGAGTTGGCGATGGGTGGTGATGACTAACTGCCTTCCCTCTAGTCTTACACTGCTAAATTAGGGACGGCTAGCACAGATTGCCCTCGAGTAGCTTTGTGCGAAATTCCAAAACAAACAAACAAACTTTTAAGGACAATTGTTATATATTAATTATACGAATTAATGACTCGTAAGTTTTTTATATACAAAATACTAGAAAATACAAAAAGTATGCCATGTAAATTAAACATAGAAGCAAAAACTATGATCAGTATATTAACATATACTAAATAATGAAAACGCAGTCTACTTTTACCTTCAATATTTAAGAAAGTGAACCATTAGGTGTGATAAAAATTTTTAAGCAGTACGTTAAAGGTGCTAGCAACACTATCCACTTATAGAAACAAGTGTCTTACATGCAGTTAAATATATAGATAATAACTATAAACATAAGTTGAGACAAGTTTAAATCTGTATGCAGTCTACATCATAACACTGTCCTCATTTATAACACAAATATTTATAAATGAAATTTAAACCGAAATGAAATACTGTGTAAGAAAGCTTCAATTTTATGGTAAACCAATACAAATAATAGTTTTACATGTAATTAAATTTAGATGTTTATTACATGTCGAGACAACCTACAATGTAGTCCTCATCTTACTGAATTATTTAGCTATGTAAACACTATCCTTAACAAAACTGTCCGTTTTTGTGAAACGTAAGTAAGGAAAAACTATGAAGTTCATGAGATTAAAATAGTATACTGTTTTACTTATCAAGGGAAACAATAAACACAACATTATGAAAATTAGACTATATTATTAATTTTAAGAGTTTGATTGTTATTATAAAGTTATGGTCACGTAGATCTATCTTCGCGATCATTACACTAACACGGCCTCTGGTGTCACTTCCTTGACCCTAACAACATGCTCTTTGTTGTGTAATACTCAAACTACGAGTTCGCGCGTAGCAACGCGCCACCTGGTTACTCTTTGCACCACTCCATTATTGCTTGAAGGCGATACACGTATCGCCCTCTGGCGGCGTGCCACTCAGCACCATCGTGTGATTCCGATGATAAACTGATGATGTGAATGTTCTGCAAAAAATGTTACAACAGTTTGTTTTGTTTCTGCACCAGTGTTTCCCAATCTAATACAATACAAAAAGATCTGGGGACATCAAGATATTTTTCGTAACAAAAGAGCTAAAAGACATCAAAAGTAAATAATAATTTGCCTGTATACTTCCTACTGACTGACTAGAATCTACAGAGCAATCAATATAGAACTTTGTGAAACCTCAGTTTCTGGAAACTACTGGTTTCACTTCGTAATGAATAATCGTTATTCATAATGAAGAATTGAAACTAAGCTAAAATGATATTAAGAATGTCATAACAGGACCTCAACATTTCGGTGTCACACTAACTATCCTGCAGAAAACTTTCAGTCGAAACGTCGAAAGAACAAACATCGTGTTACATCATTCTTTGTCTATTTGTAATGAACAGTTAGAAGCGCGTCACTCACCGTTTCCTTCCTTTCTTTCCAAAGATTCGTTTAATGCACATAAGCAAAAAGACTGCTTTATCTAATGAGAGGGTCCCTAAATATCTAGTAGAGGCGTTGAGGTCGATGTCCCAGCTTTTTCCTCATCTGACTACAAGCTGATTTCAGGTCGTAATTTGTTTAGAATTTATATCTATAGTTTATATATCTCACCAAAACCGAGTCAGAGTCGAATTTACTCTGAATTATGGAGGTCTTTTTGCATTTCAAACATATTAACACCTTCAACTTATCTTTTACACAAGATGTGCATCGTCAAACGTCAAGGTTTTTCTAAATCCTGTTGTGGTTACAGTAATAAATACTGAAGGGGTAGATCGCCTTGCACCATGTTGTAGTTACAGTAATAAATACTGAAAGTGCAGATCGCCTAGCACCATGTTGTGGTTACAGTAATAAACACTGAAGTTGTAGATCACCCAGCACCATGTTTGTGTTATTATCTAGTTATATGTGTAATCGTGTGTTCATCAATAAAACAAATAAATATGGTAACTTTGAAACATTAAGCTTATACTTCGTGTTAATCCCGTAAAATATTTATAATCTTGTCTGTGTTCATCTTAAGCCTAATATATATATATATATATATATATATACATATACATATATACTGTAATGTATATCTGTTTTAATGTTTATGACTGTTCCATTATTAACTCAGACAACGTCGAACTGATAATTTAAGAGTTAATCGTCTTTGTGGATTCAAGCCTGGTTGTGACCAAATCCCTCTTGTTCGCAGCAGAAATAATAGCATCAAAGAAGACTCTTGTTGCAGGTTTTATACAGGTAGACTACGGTACCGTTTCGATTCTTTCCAAATAGAATGACTTGTTTGAACTTCTAGAATGAAAAAAAAGCAACAAAACAAACAGTCTTTCATTCTTTGTACAATGTGGTAACTTGTTTTTCTCAAAGGAAGAAAACTTAGACTTAAAACATTGGTCGACAGAGAACTGAAGAAGGTAACAGTCTGTCAGGAACGTACAGTTGTATTGGTTCTAAGTCTCTGTTTTGTATATAGACAAACTAGCGGAAAGGCAACTAGCTGGTCAAGACATTGTATAGAGAAATGTGTGTTGTTTATTCTCTACATAAACACACGTGACGTGACACTTGTATAGGAAAGTGTTTGTTGTTTATTCTCTACATAAATGCACGTGACGTGACACTTGTATAGGGAAGTGTTTGTTGTTTATTCTCTACATAAACACACATGACATGACACTTGTATATGGAAGTGTTTTCTGCACATCTTTACTGCACGGAGAACACGTGATTAGGTTTACTCCCTTCTGACAGATCACGTTTGATCAGGTGCTTCAAACACGTTACAACACTACATACTGCTTTACTTGAGCTACAGTTGTTTTATAAATAGAAACCAATAACCAGTTCCTCGTCCATAAGTATTTAGATACCTTCTTAGAATTATAATTTTTGAAAAGACGTGAAGAAAGAAAAATCTCTCTATCGAGCTTTTCCAATTAAGATGACGTGCAAAGAACTAATAATATATTTTATAAACATGGTCGAAAACTCGTCATTAGGACTAAATACCGAAACAACTTGGTTATTTCGTTTATAAAGAAATAAACAAAACGCCAAAGTTTGTCTGTATACGGTTTAGTGGTTGTTCAGCCATGAAAGCACCGACTTTTTTTTACACCTATCACTACCATCTTGGTCCACATCTCGCATCTTGTTGAGTAGTTTATTGTTACAAATCTCAGTGCAAAGAACCATTAAAGAAATTGGGTGAAATCAATAGCCGTTGATCTAAAAGGAATAGTAATTAGTGAGACGGATTGTAAGGTGGGCGGCAATTTTTATTTACACTTTTGTTAATTGTTGGGGGACGTGTAACTAGTAAAATCATGGGCCCATGACAATCCGATGCAAAATATGTGTAGGTATTCGATTACATGGATCTCATATTAGTTTAGCGTTAAGTACATATTGGTAAATAAGGAATTGCTTTCCTGTTTGGAAGTGACTCATATAACCAGTGTGCTACTCACATAACAGTCAAGACATAACCTAGATAACCATCAATACATGACTCATGTAACTATAAAATTATTACCCAAATAACAATCAAAATTGATTCGCATAACCATCACATCACGATACACTAACCATTAAGACACAACTGTCAGGACATGGCTCACACGACCTTCCAAATCATGAAACATAACCTTCCTAGCACAATAATCAAATAATGGCACCAATAACTGTCAAAAGACACTTCTAGTGGAACACTTCATCTGTCTCTCTGACAGAACAGAGTGAAAGATCTGAAAGTGGGGGGAAAACACACACACTTGGTAAACCCACATCTTGAGAAGGGTTGTCATGACAACCATAATGAAGCGATACGGCAATTGTACTCCTGCCGATTGAATTCACGAAAATAAAAATATCTTGTGTTTCTTCTCTATTTACAAGATCCAGTATAATTATTGAGATAACCGTATCTTTAAGTAAATATCTTCTTAGTCTCTGACGACAAAATAAGTGACACGTGAACCTGAATTTGTTTTTTCCTTTTCTGACACTAAAGGTGTAGATGGTGAGAAACAAACAAAACTGTTCTGACACTAAAGGTGTAGATGGTGAGAAACAAACAAAACTGTTCTGACACTAAAGGTGTAGATGGTGAGAAACAAACAAAACTGTTCATTCTTAGTATTTGTTGTTTTAAACTGAAAGAAAGGGGATTAAGAGAACCAGCCGCCTACAGGAATATTATTAACAGAATACTGATTACTACGGTTACCCCCCCCCCACATATATATATAGTTGAAAGTTTCTAGCGTGTTTAGTGCCATAACACGGCTCGAACTATGTATCTTCTGATATGCTGTTTAGCACATTACCATGAGGCTACGTTCCGTCCAATGAATTTTATTCAGGAAACTGTTAACTTGTAACCAGTGATAATATTTTTATACAACATAAAATTTTATCAGCCAAGAACACAATCAATCACAAGCATCGCTCCCCCACAACCCCTTCGCTAGAACTCAAAATTTTTCATCCCCCTGAAGAACTTATTTAAATTGGAAATATTTATGGTGGCACATACACCCCATTACGATCTCACCTGCTTTGAAGCCTCCCCATCTTAACTTTCTGCATGCGTCCCTATAATTATATATAATTTTATTTCATGCAGTTTTTCTAAATCTCATACCAGTCAATTACCATCATGAATAGGTGTTTTTCTTTTACCAGTTTCTAGAGATATTACTGTCAAACTTTACTGCTAATTCGTCCAAACAATAAAATCAGAGAATTTGATTGGTCTGCAAACCTTCAGGGAAACAAACCCTTCCATCAGTTAGAACAACAAATTTAGAGATGATTCGGTCAAAATGAAATCAGAAAATAGATTCGTCTCCCTGTTTCTGAGTAAATAAAGCCATCTGTCAATTGTAACAGCAAGTCTGGTTGTTGCAAGGGCTGTCTGCTCACAACACTCTCTAATGATGACCTTATAGGTCACAGATAAAGTATCTATTCCACAGATCCACCGCCAACTTTTGGTCAATTCCTCATCTGATCAACGAATAGAAATTGACCGTCAATAGGTATAGCGTGTTTTTAAGGCAACGGGTCACGAACAAAGAATTCTCTAATTCACGGTCTGGAATACGCTAACCACTAAGCACTTTATTCGATCTGAACCCTAGAATGCTACTGAGTTTTGCCAATGTAACACGTTTACGGTTATTTAACATTAGGAAGTAAAAGATTAAAAACACATCAGTACAGACACCGTTATAAACCAATCTTAAACCTTTAACGAGTACAGATGAAACAAATAACATGAAGTTTCTACCAAACGTAAGATACGTAAATACTTGTGTTTACACCACAAGAACTAAACATAAATTGTTGTTAACTACTGTCAAACGTTACTTTATTATCTGGTTGACAGGATGGTAGATCGTGAGACTTCATTCATCCTATCATCTCCTTCACTAGAAATTTCACCTGACTTTAGGGAACACTTGTTACTAGGGAGAAGCAGAGATCATACAGGTAACCATCATGTCTACTGTAATAAACTCCTAGAGACACAATTAATCTGTTAGATTGCATATAATACAATAATAGGAAAAACGGAGTTAGGGAAATAGGTACAGGATTAACACAACCAATCAGTAGCCCGCGGTTAACAGATGAACCTGCCCAGCATGGCCAAGTGTGTTAAGGCATTTGACTCGTAATCCGAGGGTCGCGGGTTCGAATCTCGGTCACACCAAACATGCTCGCCCTTTCAGCCGTGGGGGCGTTATAATGTTACGGTCAATCCCACTCTTCGTTGGTAAAAGAGTAGCCCAAGAGTTGGCGGTGGGTGGTGATGACTAGCTGCCTTCCCTATAGTCTTACACTGCTAAATTAGGGACGGTTAGCGTAGATAGCCCTCGAGTAGCTTTGCGCGAAATTCAAAACAAACAGATGAGCCTTTGTTACAGTCTGCGGTTAACAGATGAACTTCTGTCAGTAGCCCGTGGTGGTTAACAGATGAGCCTCTGTCAGTAGCCCATGTTTAACAAATAATCCTCTGTTAAAGCCTGTGTGGGCAAAGTTACACAGATAAAACAAGTACAAATAGTATTAGATTAACCTAAAAATGACTTAAGAAGGTAGAATCGTTGTTCTCTGTTTGCTTAATAAAAGTGTTAATACCCGTACCAGCCGTTCCGAGATACAGTATTAGGTAGAGACGGCGTTACGTAATTGTTATTCTTGTGTGTGTTATTATTCTGTTGTTCTGTTTATTGTGTGTTATTATTCTGTTGTTGCTTTTATTGTGTGTGTTATTATTTTGTTGTTGTTTTTCTACAATACACTCAAGGATGATGATTTTTGACTGCTTGAATTAAACCATCAACGTGAACGCAACCCATCACGTCTCATCTGTCACCATACCTATGTTACACGTTTCCAAACAGACACTAATATGGTTGAACCATACAAAAATAAAAGGCCAACGTAAAAGGAAACTTACCTCACAGCTAATATGTCTTTGATGGAATCGAATTCCTCGAGTGTTGACAAGGTGCTTTCTTCGGGAAGGTTAGAAGTAACATTAGTTTGGTTGCCATGACAACAACAAAGATCACCACGACATCGCTTTTGACAAATGCATGTACAACCTTCAACTCTGAAACAGAAGCGAATAGAGTAAAACTGAACAAGCTGTAATAACAAAAAAAAAAATAATACTTCCTATCACAACAAACACACTGAAGTTTGCTTTAAGGAAAAAAAAAAAAGAAAAAGGCCTATGGTAAACTTTTGCTATTCAGTCGGTAAAATATTTGTTTGATGGTTAAACATTCTTGTTGTACATTATTTCAGAATACTGGCAGAGGTCGCTCTTTACCCTTTATTTGGGGCCCGGCATGGCCTAGCGCGTTAAGGCGTGCGCTTCGTAATCTGAGGGTCGCGGGTTCGCGCCCGTGTCGCGCCAAATATGCTCGCCCTCCCAGCCGTGGGGGCGTTATAATGTTACGGCCAATCCCACTATTCGCTGGTAAAAGAGTAGCCCAAGAGTTGGCGGTGGGTGGTGATGACTAGCTGCCTTCCCTCTAGTCTTACACTGCTAAATTAGGGACGGCTAGCACAGATAGCCTTCGAGTAGCTTTGTGCGAAATTCCAAAAACAAACAAACAAAACAAAACCCTTTATTTCGTTATCTATAACAATGCCGATTAAAAATAATGTTAACATACGCTGATGCATATTTACCTTCAAACTCGATGTAGAGTTGCCAATTTAAGAATCTGGTTTCTGTTTCGTCTATGAATATTATTAGAATAACTACGAATCTTTCTTTCTGTTAAATACTTAACTGTTTAAGTTAACTGTAAATGACTACAGCCAACTGTACAAAACAAACACTAAAACCACATGTTAAATAAAGAACAAACCAATCTATGAAAGACAGAGAATTAACTCTCTCTCTTATCGGGCTGGCAACTCCAGCAATCAGCCCATCAACAGGGTTCTCAGCGCCAATTAATCCTGCCAGGCAGAGAGTAACAAAGTAGCTGACTTGAACATTTATCTCTGCTTTAAGGTATCGTCTGATTCTCAGTAAACAACTCTTTCTGGTTTCAGGTATCGTCTGATTCTTATTAACCAACTCTCTTAATATCCAAAATACAGTTTTAAAGGCGCTAATTCTATATTTCATTGTTGTATAAGTACATGTATGTTACATATACGAGTATAAATCCTTTATCAATGCAGCTTTGACGAGCTTTGCTAAAATACGATGTTATATGCACAACGCACGCTAGCGACATCTATTAGTAAAGATTAGAACAATCTTTTCAATAGTCATTTAAAAACATACAAACAGGAAGAGTTTATAAATACACCTAATTAGTTTATTATTAACAGTGATGTCCTTTATATTTCTTGGAATCCTCACACTAGACTAGAGTCCTTTAGATAAACACGTGACTAAACTTTTGTTTTCAATAATTAGTAAGACGTAAGAAATGTTGGTTAAACAGGGTCGACTGAAAGTTTTGGGTCAATCACGATGTGGAAAGAATATTTATATCTTGTTTTACAACAGCTACTTTAAATACTCTAGTAGGATGGCTAACACTAAAACGTACGATTTATTAAGTAACTAATAATTCATTATTCAATCGTTACAAATTGACTTGAAAATTGGATGAGAAGAAATACGATAAAATTATCTACGATAAAACTTGAATTTCATAATATCTGTATATTATGATGATAATACTATCTGTTTTCATATTTTTCAATACGCTATTAAGGTTACTTCATCTTTGAGTGAATTTTCCGTAAACAGAGAAAAACTGTTAGACATTATTATGTTTGGCAAAAATACGTATTATAAATATTTACACACAGATGTCGCTGTATTTTAGACAAAGTTTACGTGCATGTAAAATTTTTAACGTCGTTATTGTATTCCGCCAAAAAACAATATATATATATTTGATGTGTGTGTGTTTTGTACAAGTGAAAGTTTAAATAAGTGGTGATACAGTTACTACTATTTCTTTAGTTAGTAACTGTTGGATAAGAATAGCCCAAGAGTTGGCGGTGTTGACTAACTGCCTTCCCTCTAGACTATCAGTAAAACAATTAGGGCAATTATATGCAGATAGCCCTTGTACTGCTTCAGTAATGGAATTTTTCAAATCTTTTTTTAAAAGGGGGGAAGAGGTGTTAGATGAGACTATGGGGGTTGGGGGTTGTCTCTGGGAAACATAGAATGAAAATCCATAAGTAGTAAACAGGTGTCTTTTATTCCTATTAAATCGGTCTTGTAAACACTTTTAAATTCTAAAATTAAACAGTAAATTATTCCATATTAACACCTAACAGAATACTACAACTGTATTTTACTGTAAAAAACTGCACACCACTGTGTGATATTCAACTTAAAGCTGAAATCCTTTTTTTTTTAATACAGCGAGTAGAGTATGGAATCAGGGGTATGTTGTGGTAATCATGTAACTGTTATAATTTTTATGGAAGAAAGGCAGGAGCTTGGGCCCCTTCCCTTTACTTTGCAAGAAAATTATAAATTTCGTTTTTAGTTTACTTACTGATAAAGTGTATTTACTATAATTTACAGCAAGTTTCTGGAATAAGTACGACGTTTCGATCACTAGCGTGATCATTCTCATATGAACAAAACAATCTTCATTTTAAAAACTTGTAGTATCTATTCTAAAAACTTATTCTTACTGAAAAAGCTGTAAATTGAAATAAACCTAAACCACGAAACGTTTCTGGTACTAACAAATATAAACCTTTCACGACGGAGACGACCGTATAGAATTATTGCCTTATTGACTAAACGCCAGAAATTTAAGAAACACTTTGAAGGTTTAGAAATGAGCCTGAACTGACCTGAGTACTGCTAACCACTGTTCCGTTAACAAAACCTACTCAGATGGATCACTAGCTTTTATTTTTTTTTCTTATTTAAGATTTTTTTTTGCGCTGGAGTACAAAAATGTCCATTTGTTTACAGCTGTTCCTAATTTTGAATTGAAACACCAGAGAGCAGCCTGTCAACAGCACACACACACACACTGCCAAGTCTTGGGCTGTTCTTATTTGATCCAAAAGTGAGGTTTGACTGCTACTCTTACATTGCCCCTACTAGCCCAGAAATAAAAAACATGTTATGGCAATGGGGCCTAAACCATGAACCCTCATATTCTCAGTTTGGGCAGACTAGCCATTAAGCTACGTCTGGCCGTACTCGTTTGGTTTAAGAGCAAAGCTGTACAATAGGTTCTTCTGCGCTGTGCCAACAGCAGGGTTATAACTTCGAATTTTGGTGTTAAATCCCCCCAAAATGCCGGGGGTGTTTTTGTAAATGATTTAATAGGAACAATGCTGCTTTAATTTCATTGTTAATTTTCATTATTGTTGCGGTGCCATTACTACGATGAAGCTTGTTCGTTCAGATAAAATTTAAGTTTTAATAAACACTCTACCATCTTGCAGACACGTAGACACTCGAGTCTCTGGCCTAGCTAGGTGTGAGGGTGTTCCTTCGGGTCTGCTACTGTGATGTGGACTTACTTACCTAACGAAACGGTGTTAAGAAAACGAACAAGACATTCTCGGTGGGTAGGGAAGCAGGTTTTCCTCCAGGACAAACAAACGGTTCAACACAGAGTCACAAGGTATAAGCCTCTACGTTTACCTGACCTAGTTTTATTTTTTTATTTTTACTTTAAACCCACTCTTATTAGAAAATTTCTATTACTAGATCTCGAGCCGATGGAACTTTTCCACAGACGTGTAAGTGCCCTATTAAACTAGGTGCGTTTGCTGTCGCAAACAGGTTGGCTCGCTCAAATGACGTTCCTCCAAGTCTATTCTAAAGTAGGTCAGACAAATGTGACGTTTTACTATGACAAGTTCAGACATACACGATATTATAATACCAACATAATTTGTTTTTCAAATTTCGCGATAAGCTAAACGAGGGTTATCTATCCCTAATTTAGCAGTGAAGGTCTAGGGAAAAGGCAGCTAGTCATCATGACCCACCACCAATATTGAGACTATTATTTCATTAATGAATAGTAGGATTGATCACAACATTATAATGCTCCCATGGCTGAAAGAGCGAGCATGTCTGGTGCGACGGGGATTCGAACCCGCAGACTGTGAGTGGAGCATCCTAATCGCCTGGCTTGTTCCATGCTGATACAGACAAACAGGCTTGTTTCAATAGAGCTAGAAGTGATACATTAATATAAACATCTAATGTGGTAGCATCTAAATGTGTGTGTTTTTCTTATAGCAAAGCCACATAGAGCTATCTGCTGAGCCCATCGAGTGAAATCGAACCCCTGATTTTAGCATTGTAAATCCATAGACTTACCGCTGTACTGGCGGGGGGTTATATATGTATTATATCGTAACAATGTATCTGTCTGTCTGTCACGTTATCTCCTGAACATATTGATACCAGAATCGATCCGTTAGTAATCGTATATCATGAACGGTCAATCTGGGAAAAAAAGAGATAGTAAGAGTCAAAATATTTCTTTTGTGAAGGAAGTTCATGAAAAAACAAACAAATAAACAGTACTTCCTCCAGCTCGTGTTTGAAAAAAATATTTTTAAGATAGGAGTGAACACGAACAGGAAAAAACACGTGAAAAGAAGGAACGCGTTTGACTATACATACTTATTGTTGTTGTTCACTATATATTAGTTTGTTACAACTCAAAAACAAATTAAACAAAAAACGCTTCATCAACTGAAAAAATCCCAGGCTACAAGCTACAATGCGGGAATATAAAATGTACCCTAGGTTTTGGAGGTGACTGCGGAAATAGGACCCACACTGCGGTAGGGATACACTGTCTACCACTCTTAACCTTCATTCACCAGTTTCACATAAGAAATAATTTTTTTCCTTTGATTCTTCTTATATAAATGACAACTGTCACTTTGGTAGTGGTCTTTTTTTTTGCGCTCAGTAAATGACAAAGAAAAATGGAATCCAGCTGAAATAAACCACTGCAGCTACTCAGTGAACCCGAGCGCTCTGTTTTGCTGGATGTATGAAAGCTCAAATGTTTCTGTCAATAACACACTGTAGTTAGTCTCATTTGTTTAAAAACAAACGCAAAGTAATCTTCGTTATTGAAATAACACATGGAGTACAAAAAACGGTTTTTAATGGCCCACTAGGCAATCATATTGGATACACTTTAAAACCAAAGTGGTTGACTGTATATTTTATATTTATTCATTGCTATTGTTAAGAAAATTATCGTTCAAACAATTCAATGTGCTTGTCGGTGTGCAAACATTGATACGTTGTTGTAGTATCGATACATAAACACTAACAGATATATTAATAACAAACATCACAGGAAAGGGGAAACAAACAAACAAAGCAATTCTGTTAAACAGTATGATAACAAGTTACTAGAAGTACATACATTACAAAAATATGGAGGGGAGAACAGAACGTTCCTTATCTCAACAAATACATTTATATCTTTTCCACAACAACAGGGTCACGTTGTACTTTCTGTACCGATTCAGATAAAAATCAGCCCGTAAACGAACCGAAAGTTGATTTCTGTTCGGTGTGTAACATAACGATTAAAGTGTTTGTCCTTGTGACACAAACTACGTTATTATTTCGCCTGTCCTTATCTCACGCTGGGAACTGAAACTGATCAGCCCAAAAACAAAATGAAAATGACTACGTTAAATCTATAATATATTCAACTTGCTACTGAAATATTATTTGATTGGCTAATGTAGCTCACGATACTGCGAGAAGATCTCGCAGGGTTTGAATTATATGGAGCCCTCTTGGCTCAAAGCTATGCTTGCGGACTTACACGCTAAAATCCGGGGATCGATTTCTGAAGTGGTCAGAATGCACATAGTCTAAACAAATAAATTATCCGGGTATATTTCGATTTGAACAACGGGATAACATTTAGGTCTCAAAAACTTAAAACATAAAAATAAATGGCACACGCACATAAATCTACCTTTGTGTACACGTATAGCGAGCGAGAAAAATATCAAAATAAAGGATGGTTTATAACTATATTTATCCTGCGCCAAAACCTAAAAGTCAAAATACGTTCATATATTAAAATTAAGACATTTATAGACTAAATTTTAAATATATTGAAATTGATCAATAACTTTCTCTACGTAAAAAAATTTTCTCAACCCAAACGAGACGTTTTTACATAACGCTTCAATAAAGTAGGTAACGCTTGTTCTCACAAACGTAGAGCCGCTTAAGCCTAAACATGAAAAAAAAGAACTAACGTTTTTCTCCAACACATTCTTTAAAGAAGTTAATACTGTTGATGGCTTACAGTTCTCTGTAGATAGGTGTCAATGTCGGCGGTTGCCAGCAGCAGGGTTGTTGACGCGTTGTCATGACGACAAAGGCTAGCTACAACTACCGAATTAGTAGTCGGTTGCTAACTTTATCCACTGTTAAGAAGTACTTGTTTTCCCAGCATAGTTAAAGTCACTTGTAATAAATGCTCGTGATTCGCGTGAACGCGCGAACAGTACGGTTAATATCCTCGAGGCAAGACACGACCCCCATGCTTGACCACACATCTCTTAACCAGGTCGATGGTTCCACAAATAGAAAATTTGAGGTTGTTTTCTACAGGGAGGAAAAAACAAAACAAACACATCTCCAACAAGTCTTTTAAATGTCTTTCATGTTTAGAAGCTCTAAATAACACGTGAAGGATGTACAATATTAAAAAAAAAAAAGAAGCAAAGTTGTCGATAACCAGCACATTCCTGTACACAAGTTCCCGGGTCATACGTGCATGCGCAAACAGCTAAAGCAGTATAGTTCCAGTTGAACACTTCTTGCAAGAACACGAGCTTGCTTTCTTCAAGAGCACGTGTTAGTTGCCAGTACGCTTAAAAATTGTCGATAATTTAAGTAGTGCGAGAAGAAGGGGTGTGGCTTGTGGATAATTATGACGTCATCTGAGCCCTCCCAACGAAACGAATTTTGTTTGATGAGAGTATTTGTTAAGTAGCTTTCACTTTTCGTGAAATTAAACAAATAACTTCTAAGTGGAGGTGGTTCTTTTCTCAACTCATACTTTATACGATGTGTTGCACTGATGAGTTAACTAATAACACAGGATCGGTAGCAACTCGAAGTAAGACGTGCTTGTTACAGAACCTACGACGAAAGGTTCACACCTGCCCTTATCATGCATAATTTTTGTTCCATTTTCCCCCTTCATTTCTTTATCAGTTATTTTATTCAAAGCGGGTTACAGAGAAAAGAAATGAACTGGGCTTCCTCTTAATAGTGATGTAACTTCTCAGCCATCAATAATCACCTCTGTGGGCCACAAAACAGTCCACGAAGTACTGATTTGTTTGTTTGTTTTTGAATTTCGTGCAACGCTACACGAGGACTATCTGCGCTAGCAGTCCCGAATTTAGCAGTGTAAGACTAGAAGGAAGGCAGTCATCACCGCCCACCGCCAACTCTTCGGCTACTCTTTTACCAACGAATAATGAGATTGACCGTCATATTATGATGTTTGGTGCGATGGGAATTCGAACCCGCAACCCTCATATTACGAGTCGAACGCCTTAACCCATGTCGGGCTATTCCTGGCTCTCAGCGCTCTTTTACTTACAGTCTTATAGAGCCATTTCGTACGGAGTTAACGTTGGTATCAGATTATTATATATTGCTGGCAGCTACATACAGGGTAACCCAAAAATATCTTTCTGATTTTAAAATGTAATAATTAAATAATTCAGGAAATATAACCATACATTTTCAGCATTATAAAGCCAAGCTCAAACAATTTTTATTGTTATGTTTGTTTTTCACTACAGTGAATAGTGTTACTCTGTAAAATAGCTGTCTAAGATAAAATACAATGCTTCATTTGGCTCAAAGAGACCACACCACTAACTTTGGTGCAGCGTAATTACAGTACAGGATAAAAGTACGGAGGTATGTTTTTTCACACACCTATATCAAACATCACGGAAATTAAGATCAGAATAACAAACACCATCGCCACTTTAGCTGTGAAAATGTTGCAGCAGACGTGGACTGAAATACACTGCTGGCCAAAATCTTAAGGTCAATGAACATAAAGAAAAAATATGCATTTTGCTTTGTTAGATTCAACCACTTATTTAAGTAGAACTTCGAAAAATGAAAATAACAAAAGGGAAAATAAAAATAAAAAACTTTTTTTAGCATTTAATAGGGAAAATGTGAACACTATGAAATTAGCCTAAATACTAGCTGGTCAAAAGTTTAAGACCATACCAAAAAAAAAGTCCTAAACAGGGTAGGAAATGCCCAACAAGAGGTCTCAGTAGTCAGTTGCACGACCGTCATTACGTATAACTGATAACATTCGCTTTGGTATGGTCGATATAAGTGTTTGCAGAAGACTGGCTGGAATGTTATTCCAAGTGGTGAAGATGGCTTGACGAAGATCATGCATTGTTTGGAATTGACGTCCATTTCAATAGACTTCCCTTGCCATTTACCCCCAAACATTTTCATTGGTGTTCAGTTCGGGCGAACTCGCTGGATGGTCCAAAAGAATCACGTTACTCGCTATGAAAAAGTCCTTTGTCCTGCGAGCATTATAGATTGCAGCGTTATCCTGCTAAAACATCCACACAAGCGAGAACCTTCAGTCAATAAGAATGCTCTCTGCAACACGTCAATGTAGCCAGTTACTGTTTGACGCCCCTGTATAACTTTAAGCTCCATTGTTCCATGGAAGGAGAAAGCACCCCAGATCATGATGGAACCTCCTTTACTGTGTCGTGTAGAAAATGTCTCCAGTGGGATGTCCTTATCCTGCCAATAACGTTGGAAGCCATCTGGACTATCCAGGTTAAATTGTTTCTCATCAGAGAACAAAACCTTCTTCCACTTTTCTACGTCCCATGTTTAGTGCTTCTCAGGAAAGTTTAACCGAGCTGTTTCGTGGTGTGGAAGGAGGCGTGGTCTTTGAAGACGTTTACGGTTTTTAAAGCCTTTCTCTCGTAGATGCCGTCTTATTGTTCTTGAACTGCATTTTGCGTCCGTAATGGCCTTAATCTGGTTCGACAATCGGCTGGTGTCTTGCCGGACAACCCGTCGAATCCTCCTGCTCAACGCCGGCGAAATTTTCTTGGGCCGACCACTTGAAATTCTCGTTCCGTATCCCTCAGGGTCTTTTAAGAACTTTGCAATAGCAGTTTTACTACGCCCAATCTCACCAGCAATGGCACGTTGAGAGAAACCTTGCTTTTGCAGCTCGACAATTCTGCCACGTTCAAACTCTGTTAACTTTTTAGCCTTTGCCATGTTTCTACCCAATGTAACACAGGAATGTCAGTGGGAAATGTTGACAACGCTAATGCTTGAACACAAATAACTAAATTTCGTTACGTATTTACCGTTTAACGCTTCGTTTCAGTGTAGTTTTAAACTTTTGACCAGCTAGTATTTAAGCTAATTTCACAGTGTTCACATTTTTCCTATTAAATGCTACAAATTTTTTTTTTCCCATTTCTTATTTTCATCTTTCGAAGCTCTACTCAAATAAATGGTTATGTCTAGCAACGCAAAATGCATATTTTTTCTTTATGTTCATTGGCCTTAAGATTTTGGCCAGCAGTGTACAATATCGGTTGGACTTCATGAGAGCCACTCATGGTACACACAAAGAAGTAAACCGACTTTTCAATAAACATTATTTGAAACTGGATACAAGGTGTTAAAAACTGCATGATTGGATTTCCTTAGTTGATTAATTATTAAATTTTATAATAGAAAATATCATTTGGAACCACTCTGTATTTTTAATATTACAGTGTATCTATTGGATAGAGGGTGCATTACAAGACAGTTCTAATTTGGCTATAATTTTGCTTTAACGCTTTTAGCACAATAGGGAGTTAGAAGCAGTAGTAAAAATGACAACTGTTTTCACTGTTTGCTATACGATTAACCATTTTTATACACCTTGCGTACACTGTAGTTAGCGTGGATGCGAACGTAGGCTTACAGCAAGTTACAAGTGTTCACGCTTGTAGTAATGTTAAAGAATAAGGGAAATTCACTAATTTGCGAACAAACTGGATGTTGATGTTTTCACCACAATTTAAAAGAAGCAGACAGCGAATGAACAAACTGGATGTTGATGTTTTCACCACAATTTAAAAGAAGCAGACAGCGAATGAACAAACTGGATGTTGATGTTTTCACCACAATTTAAAAGAAGCAGACAGCGAATGAACAAACTGGATGTTGATTTTTTTCACCACAATTTAAAAGAAGCAGGCAGCGAATGATCAAACTGGATGTTGATTTTTTTTCACCACAATTTAAAAAAAAGCAGGCAGCAAATGAACAAACTGGATGTTGATTTTTTTCACCACAATTTAAAAGAAGCAGGCAGCGAATGATCAAACTGGATGTTGATTTTTTTTCACCACAATTTAAAAGAAGCAGGCAGCAAATGAACAAACTGGATGTTGATTTTTTTCACCACAATTGAAAAGAAGCAGACAGCGAACGTTACAACAATATGTTTGTAAAGTTAGATTTCCCCACCAAGAAGTCAACTGTTTTTTGTTTTTTCATTGTTAAACAAAAGCGCCCACCCGTATCAAAAAATCTTCTCTCTCCAAGCTCGTCGTTTTCCGATTACCACAATTAACTAGCTTTCGGCATAAAATGACTGCGGACCAAATCTGAAACTTTTCTTACAAATACTCATTAGCACAGACGAGAGATAATCATTCCAAAGAGTATGTATACGGACTAATTTTAGGAAGCCATCTAGTGGAGAGTTTTGGTAACATTCTATATTTGTTTGCCTTTTTTGAAAATTTTCACGCAATGCTACACAAAATCCTACATGTTCATACACGTTCCTAATTTTGAGCTCATAACTCACAGGAAAGACAGCTAATTAACAGCACCGTCTGCTAACGGTTGAACTACTCTTATCTGACCTATTGGTAGGCCTTTCATTTCCATAACGAACCTGCGATTCCAGAATTCGGTTTGGTTTGTTTTAAATTTCTTGCAAAGCTATACTAGGGCTATCTGCGCTAGTTGTCCCTAATTTAGCAGTGTAATAGTAGAGGGAAGACAGCTAGTCATCACCATCCACCGCCAACTCTTGGGCTATTCTTTTACCAGTGAATAGGGGGATTAATTGTCACATTATAACGCACCCACGACTGAAAGGGCGAGCATGTTTAGTGTGACGGGAATTTAAACCTGTAACTCTCGGATTACGAGTCGAGTGCCTTAACCACCTGGCCATGCCAGACCTCCAAAATTTGGAGCACATTTTAAGACAATGGGCCTCGTACCACGAACTCTAGGGTTTACAGTCAAGACAGACAAAACAGTTTACATCACTGATTCTTTTCTAAATGAATAAAAATCTTTTGAATTGCCCAAAACAACAATACTTTGAAAAACGTCTGTTTGTATATCACAGAACAGCTTTTTGTTTGAAAAAAAAACATTAAAATTCATTAGGCTCACAGAAAGTAATAATGAAAGTAGGAAACAAACAAACTTATTTACACTCCAGATTATTATTTCTTTTCGGATAAAAAGTAATTCCATGATAATAGTGTTAAAAATTAAAGGTTATCACGCTTATTAAATATTGTTACAAAAAATATATAGGGGAAATATGCTGCCATCTGTCGAGTAATATTGTAAACTTCCAATTAAAGAGGATAGAAATCCGTGTGCAACCGTTATGATATACCTTATAATGTGCACGAAATTGCAATCACACACTACTTTTTTTATCTCGTTGTGGGCCTTGCTTAATTCGTGTTGCTTAGCAACGGTTTGTTGATACTTGAAGCTTTTTCGGAAGTTTGTTGAGCCACAATATGTGTACACTGTACAGCCCACCTAGACCATATGCATTATTGTAGTTAATCGAGTTCAGAAACACGTAGGTCTGACACCAGGGTTCTTACAGAACGACATGTGTTACGGTTAGAAGCACTCTCTCTCTCTCTTGCAGCGCATCTGTCATAATTCCAACAAACGTGAATTAGTAATTGCACGTGCCAGCTTACCGTTTCGGCCAGTTGTTAGGAATATTAAATATGTCTTTATTAACAATAAATTATCTTATAATGTCGAACAAACACCTTACCTACTGCGAGGGTCGCATGTAACGACAAAATATTCGAGAACTAAGAATGGTCGATTCTTTCTTTAGACGTGAACGTTTGATTGCCAGACGAAGTGATTGTCAAAATGAAAGAAATAAGAAAGAAGCAGACAATAAATAACCAACCAGTTCGACAGCAAAAGGAAAAATAACAAATTTGTCTCCTTGAATAAAACCGTCCTTAAAATCATTTTATGTGAAGATGAGTTTATTAAAGTTGCCAGAATTACCAGAAGTAAAGTCGAGATCAAGGTCTAGTAGCAACTGTACCTGGGCCAGTGAAAGTAGCAGACAGTCCAGGTATTGAAGTTTTAGTAATATTAATTACATCAACAGAACCACTAAACATTTGTAATCGATTGTTGTTCTAGTTTAACGTCTTGCCGTACTGTTGATTAACATAGAATAGTGTAATGCACAGTTGGCGTCAAAATATTGCATAACCCTAACGCCATTTAATAATATTGGGACTTTTGTTTAGCAAAAGGTTAGCTTTTAGATGAGGCAGGAAAAACGTTACAAATTGGTTTCTACGTTTCTTTATTTTAGTAATGATTTTGCAGAACTCCAAAAACTGATCATTCAAAAATATTCATAGCTCTTTGGTACTATGACAACAACGTACAAGAAGTTTCGACCTGATAACGCAGAACCTAATTCTAAAAAATCCTGAACTGTAGGTGAATATTCTTAGACAGCACAAAAGAGTTAAGCACGTAGTTTTCGTCATCGTTACCTGTAACATAATTTGGTAAAATTAAAAGTGGTATTTGAAGATGTTAAGCAGACATTTATTAATTATCATAAAAGTGGTGAAGTAAGGAGTCCTAAGAACTTGGTTATCCCAATGTATCATCAACAAGAATAAGTGTTGTCAGGTCTAGAAGAAAGAGGTACTTTCACGGAGGATAAAAATTAGGTAAAGAAAAGAAGGATCTGAGATTGAATGCCAGTGGTATTTGAGATGAACTGGCTGCAAGTTGGGTTGGAGTTTCCATTCCAACCATTGGTTGAATATTACGTAGTGAAGTCTCAATGGACGAAGAACAAAAGACGTTCTTAGAAAAACAAAATGTCAAGAACAACAATGATTTAAACTTTCCAAATCATCATTTGGATAACGGGCATTAATTATGGATGAAAGTTTTGTAAAATGGCGAAACAAATGGACTATTTTATCATTCTGATAGCACTGCACAACAATTATTTTGAAAAGTTTTGCTTCCTGAAAAGTTTTTGCTGATTGTACCTGGTGGGTATGTACAAATATAGTTTTGGTTTTGCTTCATCACGTAGGAACTCTGAGAAATAGACAGTTAACTGTTTACCGGCAATAACGTATTTAATTGCGTTTATGTTTCTAATACGCTATTAAGTTCAACATAATGAAAAGTGTTTTGCTCTTGATTTTCGTTTGTATTTAATATCCGGTGCATCACATTGCAGTGTCCGGCAGTAGTCAGCAAGCATTGACGGGTTCAAGTTGCTCTGATATCGTTTTTCCATTCTAGCAATGTCCTGGTGAAACCTTTCACCGTGTTCGTCACTGACAGCACCGAAATTTGCGGGGAAGAAGTCCAAGTGTGAGTGGAGGAAATGAATCTTGAGTGACATGTTGCACTTCATTGTTTTGTATGCTTTGAGAAGTTTGTCTTCCAGCTGAATGTAATGTGGGGCTCTGTAATTGCCAAGAAAATTGTCAACAACGTCTCTGAAAGCTTTCTAGGCAATATTTTCTGGCCCAACTAACAGATCTTCAAACCACTTGTCACTCATAACATGTTTGATCTGAGGGCCAACAAAAATGCCCTCTTTGATCTTGGCCTCAGTTATTCTTGGGAACATCCGTCTTAAATAACGAAAACCTTCGCTTTCTTTGTTCATTGCTTTCATGAAATTCTTCATAAGACCCAATTTTATGTGAAGAGCAGGCAAAAAAAAAATCTTTGCGGGGTTGACAAGCAGTTCATGCGCCACATTTTTCTGTCCTGGAACTAACTTTTTATGGAGTGGCCAGCTCTGTCTAGAATAATGTGACTCTTTGGCACGACTGTCCCATTTACAGATGAAACAACAGTACTTTGTATAGCCAAGATTCAGTCCCAGTAACAGAGCAACGACTTTCAGATTTCCACAGATATTCCAGTTGTGCGTGCTGTACTGGATGTGCTTCAGCAACATTTCCATGTTCTCGTAGGTTTCTTTCATGTGTGCTACATGGCCAACAGGTATTGAAGGGTGAACGTTGTCATTGTGTAACAGAACAGCATTGAGGCTTAACATTGATAAATCAATAAAAAGACGCCACTCTTACGGGTCATTATCACAACCCAAAGCAGAGAACAATCCTTCAATGTCAACACAGAAACAGAGACTGTCAACTTGTGCAAATAACTTGGTTATATCATCTTGGCGGCTTCGAAAAACAGAAAATATCGTACCTGGTGACAGCAAACACCATTCCTGCAGTCTCGAACCCAGCAATTTGGCTTTTGCTTTTGACAGACCCAAATCTCTGACCAGATCGTTTAATTCTGACTGTGTTATGGGATGTGGATCGACTGAGGAGCACGGTTCAAAATCCGGGTCAATGTCACTGCCACTTCCCTGCATTGCAGTTTCTTCATCTGGTTCGTCTAAGGTCCATTCCTCTGGTGGTTTCAGAATTGGAAGACTGTCATGTGGCATGGGTCTCATTACTGAAGGCAGATTAGGGTATTCAACTGACTTCTTGTTTTTGGCAGAGAAACCAAACACATTAGTCAAACAGAAGTAACAGTCCGTCACATGGTCTTTCTGTTCTCGCCATATCATCGGGACAGCAAACGGCATTGTCTTTCGAGCGCCTCTGACCTAAGCTCTCAGACAGACAGCACATGTCGCACAACAAATGTGAGGCGCCCATTCATGGTCTTGATCACCAATTTTACAGCCGAAGTACAGATGATATGCTTTCTTCACAAGAGCAGTCATTGAGCGTCTCTGATGAACAAGCGTATATTCGCCACTAATATAGCAGAATGTATCGCGGCTGTTACGACATTGACGAGACATATTGACCGACACCAAACGTCCTGTAAAACGTCTATAACATCTAACTTACTTGTTACAGTGCTACTGAGGCAATGCTATATTCTGAAACAATACGTACACACTATGAGGTCTATATAAATCCAATGAGCAGCATCTGTGTACGCAAGCCACTTTTATAGCCTACTAAGACAGTGTCAAGCTGGCTCCGGCCTGCCCACGCATGCTTGGGCTGCATACTTCTACAGAATAGCTTCCAATCTGGCCTGATTTCATGCCTGGACATGCTGAGACTGCACAAAACATTGTTCATAGGTTTCTTACAGAAACGAAAATTTTTGGACACAAATATAAGAAAAAAACATGACAAAACTGAAGATTTCGATGAAACGGTACGTAATGGACAAATTTGGATGTGATTTTCATGATCAGCAGCCAAAAATCTATAAAGAATACCCAACAGTGTTAAGAAGCAAAAACTTTTTTGTGCAGTGTAGTCGATACGTTTGGATTACAATCAGAGGAAGAGTAAAGAAAAAAATATAAAGCAAGAAGGTGGTAACATCCTTCTGTGGGGCTGTTTGACCTCTAACGGCAACATCCTTCTGTGGGGCTGTTGGACCTCTAACGGTAACATCCTTCTGTGGGGCTATTTAACCTCTAACGGTAACATCCTTCTGTGGGGCTGTTTGACCACTAACGGTAACATCCTTCTGTAGGGCTGTTGGACCTCTAACGGCAACATCCTTCTGTGGGGCTGTTGGACCTCTAACGGTAACATCCTTCTGTGGGGCTATTTAACCTCTAACGGTAACATCCTTCTGTGGGGCTGTTTGACCTCTAACGGTAACATCCTTCTGTAGGGCTGTTGGACCTCTAACGGTAACATCCTTCTGTGGGGCTGTTGGACCTCTAACGGTAACATCCTTCTGTGGGGCTATTTAACCTCTAACGGTAACATCCTTCTGTGGGGCTGTTTGACCTCTAACGATAACATCCTTCTGTGGGGTTGTTTGACCTCTAACAGTAACATCCTTCTGTAGGGCTGTTGGACCTCTAACGGTAACATCCTTCTGTGGGGCTGTTGGACCTCTAACGGTAACATCCTTCTGTGGGGCTATTTAACCTCTAACGGTAACATCCTTCTGTGGGGCTGTTTGACCTCTAACGGTAACATCCTTCTGTGAGCTGTTGGACCTCTAACAATAACATCCTTCTGTGGGGCTGTTTAACCTGTAATGGTGACATCCTTCTATAGAGTTGTTTGACCTGTAATGGTGATATCCTTCTATTGGTCTGTTTCTTCGCTAATGATAATAGAAAAACTCAATTCTCATACATGGAAAATGGATTCTATAGCTTGCCAAAACTATTAGCTAATAATCTGAAATTTTCTGTTGCAAAACACAGCTTATAGCGTATCTGGACGTCCAAACATTACAATGATCCAAAGTATACATCAACATCTACCTCAAAATAGTTGTTCGTTTTGTTATCAAACACGAGGTACACAAAAGACTATTTGTGCTCCACCTACTACGGGTATCGAAACCCGATTTCTAGCACTACAAGTCCGCAGACATACCACTGTGCCATTGGAAGGGAGCTCACAACAGTTAAAGAATAACATCAAGGTTCTGGAATGGTCTAGTCAAAGTCCTGATCTAAATCCAATTGAGAATCTTTGATAACACTTGAAGAACCTATGCGTAAGAGAAGACCTTGGAGTTAAAATAGACTGAAAGAATTTTCCATGACCAAAAATCGCTAAAGAATCATGCTAAAAGCTCATTGGCAAATATGTTAATCGTTTATTCGAGGTTATCATTGTCAAAGTTGCCTTAACTAGGTATTAATTTCATTTTTCTTGTTAGGATATGAATATCTTTGAGTTAGCAAATACAGAGTTTGCAAAACCAAAATTATTCAAATGATTTGTAGAAATCTCTTACTTGGAAATTTTAACCTCATCCAACAAATATACAACTTTTGCTTAAAACAATATTTATCCTATAATTATCTGTTCTTAAGAAATGTTTCGAAATTACACATTACCATTGGGGAATGTAATCTTTTTACGATAAGTGATATTATAAAATTATACATACATGTATATTACTAAAGTCATAGCGGTCACTAATTCGCACTAATCTCGGAGGAAGGGTCAATCCAAATTTAAAATTCTGATTGCATTATAAGATTGGCAGTCAATCCCTTAGCCTGGATGGTGAGTGGCTATTTTCCCACTGGTTATTAGTTCTGATTAAGTGACGGCAACAGATAATTTTAGTAGCTTCAACACAAATACAAAATTCAGTTTAAGATAAAGATTGTTCCATGTTTGAAATTAAGTTTAAAAGAATTGCACAGGTTTTCTTTCAGCCAATACCAAATATGAAATCAGATAAAAGTACAAGGTGTGTGCATTGTAAATAAGGGAAGTATACGTTGAAGGAAATCTTAAGAGTTTTAGTGGTCATTTCCCACTGATTCCAGGGCGGAAGTGTTACACTGTTGAGCGTACCAGGCTGGGGATCAAAAGATCTAGGTTTAAGCATCTCATTCTGCTGAATATGCTCTAATTTCAACCGCGAGTGCGCTACAACCGTGACGATCAATCCTGCTACTCAGTTAAACGTAGTCCGAAAATATAAATTAGGATTACTATGCTTGAACACTATGAGTTTACGACCGGGTCATTTAAGCCGTTTAGGTTGAAAATGTCAAACACCGACCGATCCATTTGAAAATTTTTCAGAAGAGCAAGCGTTATCCATAATTCCTTTGATGTTCAGTACGTCTATTGTCAAAACGCTTTTTGATATAAAATACTGGATTACTAAGCCTAAAATTTTCTAATGCACTGTGGCTCTTTAGATCATCACTTCTAGAAGATAACGGCAGAGACGAAAATATTCCTTTAGAAGATAGATTCGAACCACGCCATCTATATCGACTTCGGGCATGTTTCTTTGACCCAAGTCTCCTGCCTAAAACATCAGGTGAAGAAGTAATTTAATATGAAACACATTTCTTTCCATTTGGTGTTTTTATTGTAAATTCCATTAATAGCTTTACTAAGGAAAGTTTGGTGTGCGCGTTTGCCAGTATATTAATAAAAGTAGCATTGTTCATTTACTAACTTCTTATGTAAGAAGTCGTTGTTAAAATCCTGATCACATTCGGTAATGGTTTTGTCTGTGAAATTTATTTTGAAAACAAGAATATCCAGAAACTTTGAGTTTTCGTAACAAATTACTGTTAATTTGAGAAAAATACATATTTTTAAAGTCGGAAGTGCTTTTACCAGGATCGATCAAAGCACTGAAAGCACGAGTTAAATTTACTAGGAGTAGGCTTAATGTACATTGATTTTGTCAAAAGTAGGTTTAACTTACGTTATCTCTTTACAGAATAGGCTTAACTCTTTTTCTCTGCATATCTAAACATAATTTGTCGTAAGTTAAACGCTTGCGTAGTTGTATATTATTAGTTTCAATTAGTCTTTTTTTTTTTGAGCAGGATTAAATTATTTTCATCGAACCAAAATTAGGCCAAATCAGAATTAATATTTCTTAATATTAATTGACAATAAATATGTTTACATCAAATAATTTGGAGATATAGTTCCATAATTCACCCAACAGTCATTACTATGTTTCTATGCATGCACAAATGAATACCATATAAATAAATTTTATTTTGTATCAACAGCTAATCGACGCATCACTCAACATCGATCTAGAAGCCCCCCACTACCATTGGAATCGTTTGTGTTAGCAGTTAACCGAGTTATGGGTTCTAAGCGTTACCAAAAGGCAGCCATACGTTTCTTTCACCAGGTACGTAGTCAACGCTCTAAGCCTATCAGTACGAGTAAAAGTTGTATGGGCGAAACGAGACAGAATAAAACACTACAAATCAAGAACCCTGTAAAATTAGTTTTATATCTCTTTCTCTCTGCGTATCTAAACATAATTTGTCGTAAGTCAAACGCTTGCGTAGTTATACAATATTAGTTTAAAAATAACCATTTTGGCTAAAAATACTTTAATACTGTTTTATTCAGCAAACTTAAAGCGTCACATAATTTATATAAAGAATATAAAAACAACTGAACCAAAAGTTTTCAATCAACTATAACAAATTCAATATACATGATTCTACACACCACCAGGATACAATAACATGGACGTTATGCGCATGATTGTTGTGTGTGTGAGAGAGAGTTTGTTTGGTTTGTTTTGAATTTCGCGAAAAGCTACTTGAGGGCTATCTGCGCTAACCGTTCCTAATTTAGCAATGTAAGACTAGAGGGAAGGTAGCCAGTCATCACCACCCACTGCCAACTCTTTTACCAACGAATAGTGGGATTAACCATAACATTATGACGCTCTCACAGCTGAAAGGGCGAGCATGTTTGGTGTGACGGGGATTCCGAACCCTCGACCCTCAGATTACGAGTCGAGTGCCTCAACCATCTGGCCATGCCAAATCGTGTGAAAGAGATGAAACACGCTCTATTTAATTCTGTGCGAAATTTTATTTTCGCTACTTCTACCTCACTGACAGAAGGATGAACATATTTTTATTTTATTTTGCAGGGAAAAATAAAAAATAAAACTGAAAAATATAAGTTATTAAACTTTATGTCAATTTTATTATAAAAAAAAAGAAAGTTTTGTCTCACACAAAAACTGTCCATATTTCGCTTTCGTTACTTGTAAAACTTCGCTCGTTTCACCCTTCTTATGGCTTTTCCGACGAACTGAAATAGAATTCCACATTCGTAATACATTAAATGGATCATACGTCACACGAAACGAACCAATCCACAAGTCCTCCCGTTCTGCATATTTTTACCGAGAAATAAGATGTTATCCTTGAAATGAATTGATGGGAAATGATTTTTTGTGTTTTTATCTATTCCTTTTTCGTTTACACATTATCACTTGACAAAGGTCATAAAGGTTGGTTTGATCCTCATCCAACAAAATTTTTGAAAACAGTGATCTTTATTTTGAGTACTAGTACATTTATGTATTTTTATTCTACTTTTAATGTTAATTATGCTAAGAAAAGCAAAACTTTTGATCCTCATCCAACAAAATTTTTGAAAACAGTGATCTTTATTTTGAGTACTAGTACATTTATGTATTTTTATTCTACTTTTAATGTTAATTATGCTAAGAAAAGCAAAACTTTGAACAGTTACTTATCTCTTCTTACAAACGAGTTTTTATTTCACCATCGAACGAACAAATATTGCATATAGTTTAATCTATAGTAAACGAGCGTTTCATACTTTTAACAACAAAACAGCTATACAATGATTTATGTTGTAATATCCGTTCCTAAATTAAGTTAGGGCAACGAACATTTAATTTACTCCACTCACGACATCTACATTCGTGTCTAGCATGTTATACCAATTACATACACACTGTTCAGACTAATAACTAATCCATAATCAAGATTTACTAAATTATTAGAATGTGTCTGACTTTTTCCAGTTAACCGACCCTCACTCTGTGACACTCGCCAATTAAAGTCGATAAAATGAAAACTATAACAAAATAAAAACTTCAATAAACATTTTCAACAGGTCGAAGAATTTTCTGATAGGGAGAGTTTTATTACTTGGGAGGACGTACTGGACTATTTGCAACAGCGAATGAAGAAAGCCGAACCGTGGCTGATACCACCTCTAAGTACGAATTACGAATACAAGTACTTCCCTCATACCAAGGTGAGCCACGAATGTCAACTTTAACGCGATTATCGCGCGCTATTTTAGTTTCTAAATTTTCACTTATCAAAATTATACACATACACATGTATAGTGCAAGATCGTAAGAAATGGTAAGGTTAGTCAGGCTCTGACCGGCCAGTTTTTCATGACACGTATAGCTTCGACTTATGTAATAAAACTTTAATTCAATATATTACGTTGTGTGTATTCACTATTTGTAGTTAAAATGACTCAAGGTTCAATCTCATCACAGTAAATCTTCAAAGTTTTTTTTGGGGGGAGGAAGGGGGGTGTCTCCAAACCCATCTAGAAATAGTATTCTTTATACGGATCGTATGTCACATTGTTTAGCTGTAGACCCAATCACTCCAGTCCAAGATTACTTCCTACGACAATATAATATCATTATTTTCTCAATAACAATACATATATTTTGTGTGTAGTGATACAATATCTAGTGAGTTGAGAAAAAAAAAAAAGAGTTCCTACACCATTTGACGACACTGTAAACTATGTAGAATTCTAGAAACTGACGAGAGATCGACTAGGAACTAGCATTAAAAAGTTTCGTAACTAGTAGAACGGGTTGTTTAATAGACAAGAAATGTCGTTAGAATTTGTCAGAATTACCATTAAACCACAGGGAAATTTTCGTTGTTATTATGAGCAAATCTGTACAAGGTTTTTAAAATTATGAACCCTAATATTTATCGCCGAGCTACAGGGGCTAAATAGATGAAAATAAAAATAATTAGTGTTACCAACTTATTTCTGTGATGTAACCATACACAACGAACACTCAGGACTGGCTTCAGGTTTCTTTATATTAACCTCAACAATACTGAGGCTCTCTCTAAACTACTGGCTAGAGGGAAGGTCAGCAACACCTACCACCAAACAATGAGGGTTTGACTATCACACTTATAATGTACAGCTTAAGCCGGGGAGAATATCTTGACTCATTGCAAGGACTCGAGCCCGGGACACTATCTCTGAAATAAAGTTTAGCCACAGGGTCAACACATGCCTATTTCGGTTCCCCACCATATGTAATATTATCTTTCATCTAAACTTGCTGTTTTTTATTTTCATTTGAATCCCTGTTTGATTTTGTTCTTATACAGTTTAAAGCTTCTAACTTTATGTTTCCAAATGCTAGTTAACACTTGATAAACCACTAATCAAGTAACGAAGTAAAATTATTAACACTTCTCTCCCTCAGACGGAATACGTGGCCAAGATTATTCTAATTCCGCCACCATCAAAAGTGTACATCGTCGTAGGAAAGGTATGGTAGAAAAATGTCTGATGAAACGATCAATAATAGGGCTTGAGCAAAGAAGTCAGGTTAAGTTTAGCTCTGTTAACAAAAGTTACAGTCCATCTATGTCCAGTGTTTGTAGCAAGATAACTTGTGTTTATTACATTATGTAGTGTTCTATACTTGTAACAGGATAACATTGGAAACTTCTTGTCTCTTCCAATATGTAAGTAACGTGTGTTTATTACATCATGCAATGTTCTGTCTTTGTAACTGGATAACACTAGAAACGTGCAGTCTCTTCCAATATGTAAGTAACGTGTGTTTATTGCATCATGTAATGTTCTGTCTTTGTAACTGGATAACACTAGTAACTTGCTGTCTCTTCCGATGTGTAAGTAACGTGTGTTTATTGCATCATGTAATGTTCTGTCTTTGTAACTGGATAACACTAGAAACTTGCTGTCTCTTCCAATATGTAAGTAACGTGTGTTTATTGCATCATGTAATGTTCTGTCTTTGTAACTGGATAACACTAGTAACTTGCAGTCTCTTCCAATATGTAAGTAACGTGTGTTTATTGCATCATGTAATGTTCTGTCTTTGTAACTGGATAACACTAGAAACTTGCTGTCTTTTCCAATATATAAGTAACGTGTGTTTATTGCATCATGTAATGTTTTGTCTTTGTAACTGGATAACACTAGAAACTTGCTGTCTTTTCCAATATGTAAGTAACGTGTGTTTATTGCATCATGTAATGTTTTGTGTTTGTAACTGGATAATACTAGAAACTTGCTGTCTCTTCCAAGGCTAGGAAACTTGGGTTTATTGCATCATGTAATGTTCTGACTTTGTAACTCAGGAGTCACCAAACTTTTTTTCACAGGGGCCCAGATTAGTTGGGGAATAAGAAGTACGGGCCACATGATCATTATGTTCAATACTCATAAGCTAGAACGAAAGCTCTATGTAAAAGACTTAACACTAAGTTTAGGATGCCACATTAGCCAAGTGTGAGTAGCATGCAACACACACATATAATAAGAAACAAACCTAAATACAACCAACATTTTTATTTACCAAAAGGGTATTAAAGAAGGTGACATTAGCAAAAACAATTGTCACATCGTACATAGTGAGTACATATCTGAATTTCACTAAGCCGCAAAAATGTTAGAGATTTTTGAAATTGGCGTTTGGCTTTCAAAATATCTTCAATGTTCGGTTTTGAATTGCTGAAACCAAACATTAGAATTGCTTTCAAATGTTCATCAGTCAACCTTGATCGATGTACTGACTTCGCATACTTCATTTTTGAAAATGCTTGTTCGCAGACATAAGTTGTTCCGAACACTGATGCCATACCAGATGCGAACTGCTTCAGCTTTGTAAAATCATTTTCAGGTATGCAGCTGTAAAATTCAATAAGTTGCCCCTCTCTGTGTTTTGCTTTCAACAAGTCATTTCCTTCCAAATCGATGACCTCCAGCTGAAGTTCCACTGGCACGTCATCAATGATACAATCAAAAGGATTCTGAAAAACGAGAATGTCACTTTCGATTCTGTCGAGATCTAAAATCTCTCTAAAAATGCTTATTTAAATCACCAATAATCTTTTTCTGTAACTCTAGGTTGACATCTTCTGTGATTCCAACATGAAACTCATTGAAACACTGAAAATGAGAGAGGTTTTCTCCTTCCAAATGTGCTTCAACCAATGACAACTTTCTCCGAAATCCTTTAATGATTCTTTAGAGATCACAGACAAGGTTATTCTTCCCCCGAAGTTTCAAGTTCAATTCATTCATGTGGGATGTGATGTCAACCAAAAATGACAACTTTGACAACCAGGTTAGATCCGACAGAAGTGGATCGGCTCTATATTTCTCGATAAGAAGTATATCTATTTCTCTTCTCAGCTTATAAAAACGAGACAAGACTTTACCGCAGCTGAGCCACCTCACCGCTATGTGATGAGGTAAGCCACAGGAATCTGAATCAATTTCTTCAAGAAACGCCTTGAACTGGCGATGATTAAGTGCATGACCCCAAATGAAGTTCACTGCAGAAATGACTGGTTTCCGTACGCAAGAAATATCCAAGTCTTTTCCACAGAGTGCTTGCTGATGTATGATGCAGTGTATGAACAGAGCGCTTGGTAGTTGAAGATCTTCCAACTGTTTCCTGATCAGCCCCACCAGACCCTTCTTTACTCCAGCCATGTTTTTTCCTCCATCAACTGTTACACCTCTAAGCTGATTCCCCTGAAGGCTACAGTCTTGCAAAGTTTTATGCACTTCCATGAAAATGTTTTCTCCACTTGTTCTTCCGTGCATGCTGCAAACTGATGCCAACTCTTCCGTGATCTGAAAGTCCAAATTAACTCCACGAATGAACACGAGAAGTTGTGACGTACTCGAGAGATCAGTAGACTCATCCAGTGCCAGAGAATACCATAGGAAGTTTCTAGATATTTGGCGTATCTGTAATGCGATGTTCTCTCCAAGTTCTTCTGCTCTTCGTACAACTGAAGTTGCTGAAAGGCTGATACTTTCAAAGAAATTGGCTTTTTCAGGACACAGCTCATTTGCTGCTTCCATCATACACTCTTTGATGAAGTTGCCGTCGGTAAAAGGTTTTCCTCACTCTGCCATCTTATGCACTATTTTGTAACTTGTACGAGTGACAGATTCATTTTCAGCAAACTTTCTCGTGAGGAGATTCTTTTGAGATTCAAAAACACGTTTCATGGATTCATGTCTCAGAAAGGAACTTTCCTGAAAATTTCAAATATGTTGATAGATGTTTTGTTTCATAGTGACGCCAAAGATTGTACTCTTTCAAAACGGCAACACTTTCGGTGCATATCACACAAGTAGTTTTCTGGTTTTTTGTTTCCACAAAGAAGTACTTTTCTCCCTATTCTTCATTGAAAGCACGACACTCAGAGGCCACTTTTCTTCTTTTAAAAGCAGCCATAACGATGGATGAAAAAAAAAAAACAGGATCTGAAAACGAAAAACACAGAACGCTGTGAGAAAAGTATTGTACTTGTCCAAGAACGCACAAACAAAATATATTGAAACGTATGTTTGCCACGACACTTACCTGAGATCGAGTTACAAAAAAGCGCATAACCCGACTACTAAGAGATATGAGCTTGCTGAAGCGGTAATCCTAGGCCGTTGAATTTACAAGACGAGTCGATAGGACGAGGGTTAAGTCTGTACTTGTTTTCGAAATCCTAATGCTTTCATAGATACTAGCCTCAATGTGAATAAAGGGCAGCAAGAATGAAAGAAGAATTTTCCTATTGGTTAAAAATGCGCGTGACAGCCTTGTTTCTTTTTATCATAACGTCTTGTGTTTGCCAGCTTAAAGCGACCATCGGTGTGATTTATTTTATGACAGTCAGACATTTGATGAAATGTCACTTTTTATTTCCAAGCAGCTAACTGCTGGCGGGCCGGACAAAATGACCTCGAGGGCCGTAGTTTGGTGACCCCTGTTGTAACTGAATAACACTAGAAACTTGTTGTCTCTTTGTCTCACGTAAGTAACGTGTGTTTATTACATCATGTAATGTTCTGTCTTTGTAACTGAATAACACTAGAAACGTGCTGTCTCTTCCAATATGTAAGTAACGTGTGTTTATTACATCATGTAATGTTCTGTCTTTGTAACTGAATAACACTAGAAACGTGCTGTCTCTTCCAATATGTAAGTAACGTGTGTTTATTACATCATGTAATGTTCTGTCTTTGTAACTGAATAACACTAGAAACGTGCTGTCTCTTCCAATATGTAAGTAACGTGTGTTTATTGCATCATGTAATGTTCTATCTTTGTAACTGGATAACACTAGAAACTTGCTGTCTTTTCCAAAGCTTGGGAATGTAGGAATTACAGAACAGAATTTGAAACTCCAGAATCAGTACGACCTGGATATTGAAGATCGACTAATGACGACAGACGGGACGGCCTCTTCAAAGCGTTTTACTCCAGCTTCTGTTACTGATGCAGTTTATATGAGCACCTGTAAATTCTATGCTGTGTCAACGACGAACAGTTGCATCCATTTTATAGATATTTCAGCCAGCACCCATGTGGAAGTCTTTCGTTTATACGGTGAGACATAGCATAGTTGGTATGATTAGACGTAGCATAGTTTATACGGTGAGGCAAAACAACGCTTATAAGGTGTGAAATTTTAACTACGGAAAATTAAAAGCATTAATTTCTGAAATAATTAGGCTTAGATGTCCCTGTGTTGACAGAAGTATTACTTTAAATATAAACATGTTCTTTGCAAGTAACACTATAAAACAAAATTTTTACTTTTACTTGTTCCTGAGCAGAAAATGTTATTTCTCAATTGCTTATGCCTAAAGTAGATGGAAAAAGACCTATTTTTCTCTTCTAACTTTGCTTTTGTGACCTGGTAACGTATAACGAAGACATTATGGGAGACTATATTTGGAGGCTGGATACGTGAAAGTGATTTACATTACAGTCGCAAATATCGAAAAACTACTCACTTCTAAACATGTTTGTTCATTTGTGTTTAACTTTAGTATAAATACATGTAAATCTTGATTCAAAAATGTTGTTTTATTCAGACCTTATGTAAATGAAAATGTGCAAATAGAAAATAAGCTAATTTCTAAATTTCATTATCCAGGTCACAAAAGCAAAGTTTGAAGGGAATAATGGCTATTTTCTGTACTTTTACAACGTAAGCAATTAAGAAATAACACATACTATTCAGGAACAAAAGTTGTGTTACGTAGTGTAATAGAAGTACAACGAAAACTTTATTTTCTAGTTATTTAACATCAGTATAATTTCTCTAGGTAAAATAACTGGTCTTATACATAGTTCCTAGTTTTTACCCATCTGTTGTCTCAATTAACTACTAGCTAGTTTCTTATCTCTATCTATTTTAAAACTACATGGTGTTCGGAAAGTCACTGTGCACTTGTATATTTATTAACAGACATGTTTCAATATAGAATACAGGAGGTAAATATGAATGACAATTATAAACAATGTTGAAAGTGACCCACTTTGGCATCAATACAGGCCTGGATCCTTCTTATTTTGTTTCACCGCTATCAGTTGTTGGCTTGAAATAGACTGAATAAAATATGATTACAAAACTGCACAGTGACTTTCCGAACACCCTGTAGAATGATACAAGTACTCTTGGTTAAATGTGCCCGGATTAGTTTTGATGGAGGTAGTTTTGTGATTAGTTTTGATGGAGGTAGTTTAGCTGTTCATCTTTATTATCCATTTCCTTTTTAGTTTTATTTCATTTTTCCTTTGTGGTTTTTCCTTTTGACTTGTTAACCATATAAAGTAATGCATCTAATATCTATCAAAACCTTTAAAACAATGATTTTTAACTGGGTTTGTCTTTCTTTAACTTAGGCCTTCCACAGGTGCCTTTATGCATGGACTACTGGGTTAGGAAAGAAGTAAGTCCTGTTTATTCTTATTTTTCTGTAATGTACCGCCAGTATTTATGTAACAAATAAACCTTTCATAAAACCACCTTCTGTGACAAGGTTACTAAGGTAAAACAAATAATATGAAACACACACAAGGTAGTTCGTTACAGTTGTAGCATTGAAACGTTTCATACTCGTGACCTGTACTGACTTTCAACATACATATAAAATGTTCTAACCAATAGAGGTCCCCCCCCCTAGGATCAACAAACATCGCAATATAAAATCTTCTTCACACACTTTCTTCTGATCTTACTAGTTTAAAAATTGGCAGCAGTGCTGTCATCTAGTGCGTAATCGCCTCTTATTTGTCATTCAAGAGACAAGTTCGGTTTCTTTTGAAGACTTACTAATACGAATATAGCAGCAGTGCTACTATCTAGTGGCTGACTAAGTTAATAATTTACAGGGTTATCGTTTTTAAATACGTGGCGTTTGAAAACAAGATGAACAAAACTGTAGTCATACCTTATTTGTCACGTAGCTATTTAACGCAAATCAATATGATGGTTGCGTCATGTCTAATTTCTTGCGAATTTCACTTAATAAAAGTGTCGTTTCTCGTGTATCAAATTTAACATATTTAAGACATTAAACGCTTCACTGCCTTGTAATGACAGAAATCTCCTTCAAAGATATTTATCATCTGGACAAATTAATATTACATAATTTAACATATATTAGCGAATGATATGAAATTTTCGTTAAAAACACATGAAATATCTTTAGTTTCTATTCAGGTTTTTTGCTTCGACGTCATTGTATTTTTACAACTGTTGATAATACATTAATATAAAGTATTTCATTCATTATTGAAAACTGATCAAATATAAGCTGAGATTTCTAATCATCCATCTAGTGGTTGGTCTTGAAACTACACTATTGCTAATTAGCACTTTGTTTTAATAATTCTGTAATCAATGTTTACTTCTGGGAGACTCGTGCTGAAAGCAAAATTTCTCCGTAATTATCGACTTGCTGTTAAACCAAAGGTTAAATCCCATAAACTGGTTTAAATTCTGTAGCAACACAAGTCAGTAGCGACTGACTACTAAATTTACCTTCTCAAAACGGTTTCAATCCTGTAGCAACAGGAATCAGCAATGACTGTCTGAAAAGTCCGATTAAAGCTTTACTAACACGTTGCTCCACCTGTAGTTCGGTTCTGTACAGACGATCAAGTGGACACTTCAGTCTGGAGATAGGTGGTCAGCAACAGGAATTACTACCTATTTTTTAACGCGTGCTCTCTTAAATTCAGGATAACGGAGAAGCAAGACTACTGACCGGAAGTGGAAATGGAAACGTTGTCATTTTCTTCTTTCTTCAGCCTATGACGTCATTATTTTATCGACAAAACATGGAAGGTGTGGAACGAATTTCATTTTCGGTAAGGCAACCATTATTCTACCGTACACAACCTCGTGAGAAAAACAAAACGTTTTAATCACTTAAGGTTAATTAACATGTAACTACAAGCGTAACAGTAATCGGGTAGTTTTCTCATAGAATTATGGTTTTCTATTAACTAATAACATTTTGACTCAAGAGGTCAGCACCAGTCACGTCCCATGATTACCTCTATATATTTTATACAAAACGTTGTTTTAGTAAATATTACTTAGGCTTTTTAAAATCGAATTAAAGTTGTTTCTTGTTTTGGTACAAAACATTACATTAAGATATGATCTACATGTGAGAGTAAATTATACGTCTTCTGAGAATATAAACATTAGCTCTTCCTTCCTAGGGGTGTGTCTGAAATTTTTTTTTTAGGGGGAGGCATAGGGTAAAAAAGTTTTTATGGAGGGAGCGACAACAGAAAAAATAATAGTTTCATGTCAGTCGACCTCGTACTGTAGAGAATTTGAAAATCAAAAAATACATCTCAGGTTTGCCCTGCTGGAAATAGCGAGTACAACTCTCAAATGAGGGTTTCGCCTTAAATCACCCCCAGTGTCCACACCCCTGATGTTCGGAGTAAAAAATAATCCTTTACCTTAAACCTATCTGTAAAATAACAGGTGCAAGTTCTAGCTGACGGAGAGAGAGAGAGAGAGTAGGCCTAGCTAGTCGTGTCTGGTTTTGTTACTGACCCCTTTCTCCACTTGTTTTAAAGTTCAGGTTTTACAACAGTCAGTGTAAAGTTTCTACATAAAGATTGCAGGAAATCAGAGAAGGAGCAACTTATGGGATTCTACTGGTAACTAACGGGATTCGATAAGTAATCAATCAATCGGGTTATAGTGCTAATTAATCAGAATAGTTGCTTTTGGACCCATAATTAACTTGGTGTAGAAATAGTTTGGAACAAATGCGTTTAACGGCTGTTGAGGTAATCGATAATGTTAAGAATAAAACTCGAAATTACCTTCATATGTAATACTGTATCTGCTGGTGATCATGGACAAAGCCCCTTTATTTGTGGGGTGAGTGGGGTTAATGGCTGAATTTTCCCTACAGAATGGCCCGGCATGGCTAGGTGGTTAAGGCATTCGACTCGTAATCCGAGGGTCGCGGGTTCGAATCTTCATTACACCAAAACACTCTAGCCATTTTAGCCGTGGGAGCGTTATGATGTGATGGTCAATCCCACTATTCGTTGGTAAAAAGAGTAGCCCAAGAGTTAGTCTTACGCTGCTAAATTAGGGACGGCTAGCGCAGATAGCCCTCGTGTAGCTTTGCGCGAAATTCAAAACAAACCAAACCCTACAGAATAGGTGTTGTCGGGGTATGGAAAGTGTTGTGTTTCTCTCCCCGATTTAAACAGTGTATTTAAAATAGATTTAGGAATTTTATATTCACGTTGTCAAATTTTTCTAGGCGCCTCGTTTTTATCTAATAACTCGTCCCAACAAAAAGTTGTACATTTTCCTCACGAGTCCCTCTCTCCCCCTGCTGAAAGTTGTACATTTTCCTCACGAGTCCCTCTCTCCCCCTGCTGAAAGTTGTACATTTTCCTCACGAGTCCCTCTCCCCCTGCTAAAAGTTGTACATTTTTCTCACGAGTCCCTGTCCCCCTGCTGAAAAACAACGGAAAAAATTTTCCCAACATAATTCACAAAAAAATTGGATTTTATGCTGAGAAATGGAATATTGTTGGGGCCGCACCACTCACTCGCTTCCTTTCCCTTTCAACGTTCCTGTTGATAATATGTATAATAAACAAGACATATCACACATGCCTGAAAGAAATGGGCTGTTGTCTTTCGAAGTTGAAAAAACGAACACGGGATGATGAGCCCTTGTTGGAAACCCATAAAGCCAACAGCTATAAAAAGAAGATAGTCCAGAGTTATATTACTGCAGCACTATAGAAAAGTGTTCTAACGAACCCAAAATAAACAATAAATTCTATAGCTCAGCAAGGAGCAAGTAAAAACAGACGGAACAAAACGAACGGTTCTAAAACTCCCCATTTTTTTTAAACGGTCATGACACTTGCCCCTGAAAATGTTAAATTCACAAACTCATGATGTTTTTATAATTTTTTTTTTTTTATTCTGTAGTAGTCTATCTTAGTAACTTATTTGGTAAGGCTCATTTTACTGCACCATTGCTAGCAGTTAGGCCTACTTGTACAAGATAATATTTAACACCAGATAAACGCTCCGAGATTGAGTAACGTGACCTGTTATCTTGTACTAGTTAATATTTTACTTGCAGCTCCGACTTTTAGTCAGTACCGGCTCTTCGGATAGGTGGCACGTGTCCCCATATACAGGATGCCCACTTCAACGGGCGTCAAAATCGACATTGCAACTAGCATTTATTATCAAATTTTTCAGGGGGTGCCGAATATAAAAGTCGCACAGCCCACGACCGTCATCCGAAACTCTAATTTCTGGCTTGCGTTACCGCTTTATTAAACGTTGTTTGAGGACAGTTTGATACACTTGTGTTTAAAAAGCTGTTCACTAACGCTACCAACCCGCGGCTTCCTAGTTTATCATAATTAAACAGCAAGCTTAGCTTTATGACCGAAAATATCGTTAACACCGAGAGTAACCACTTGACGAAACAGAGAATTATATATTATTTTTTAAAAAGAAAAACGTAGTGCATACTCATGTAACACCAACAACCAAACAGATTCTACAACTATGTGAGGCCTACTTTACAAACCTTTCTCTTCAAAACACTGACAATGAGCCGTGGACTCGACGAAACTAGTCTACTGCAGTGGGGTTTTCCAATAAAAGAACAAGATAGGCTTTCATGTCGGTTTTCTTCATGAAATCCAAGAATCATGTAGACTTATACATGTTTGATTTATTCAATAAGTAGTTTACTTTGATAAGAACTTTGTGAATATAATCTTCTTAACGTACAATATTTTACATCCATTTCTTCGTAACTTTGTGAAGGATTTAGACAAATACCACAGAAAATACACAACCATCCGAGTACTCGAAGGAGTGCACAAAACATCCATCTACCGACTCATCTATAATGCTGAGAATGAGAAAATAATCACGTGTGCACAAGACAGTCAACGCTCCCTAGTGATGCAGGATGTATGGAACAAAAACAAACCGTATATTTTTTCCATACTTAAAGTAAGTCTTAACTGCAATTTCTTCCCAGGTTCTTAAGCTTTATCATCATTACTTTTAAAATGTTTTGAATTTAAAAAGGTTAAATATATCTATAAGTGATGTATAACAGACGAGTTTGTAAATTTGAAAAATATGTATATAAAACGTAAACTAATCAACAACACCTACCACCAACTGTTTGGACACTCTAATTTAATAATAGGATTTGACAGCTATTCTTACAACTAAGCTGTGGCACCTACGTGAGGAAAATGATCTGTGTGTGTGTGTGTGTGTAGCAAAAAAAAGAAGACTCAAATCTTGGACTCTCAGTTGGCACACTAACCACTAGGCCACCAGATCTGGTCTAAAAAATCTTGTTTATTTCATCACAGATAATTTTCCACATCTATCACTCATAATACACTTATCTTCACAAATATGCATATTCTAAAATAAAACCTCCATAGTTCAAAATAATTTCCACTAGGTGGATTTTTACAATAGAGAAATATCTTTGTCTTCAACCTAAACTGTTATAGGCTCAACCTTTGGTTTTGTTTGTTTTGAATATCGCGCAAAACAACACGAGAATTATCTGCGCTATCTGTCCTTAATTTTGCAGTATAAGACTAGAGGGAAAGCAGCTACTCGTCACCACTCACCGCCAACTCTTGAGCTATTCTTTTACCAACGAATAGTGGGATTGACCGTAACATTATAACTCCACAACGGCTGAAAGAGCGAGCATATTGTGTGACAGGGAGGCTCAACCTTTCTAAATTTATCAGTGTTATGATTTTACATTCTGTAACTGAGCGAACTAGTTGCTTTAGAAGAGAGGAATCCTTAGTAGAAATTAGATACCCTAGAACTGAATCGTCATCGCTGATGTCATTAAATAAAATACCTCCAACTATTCTCAGAGATCAACAAAAAATGAAATCTGCTAATTAAATGTTTCAGATATTTATGATACTAATCCTTTACAATACATTCCAGTCTCTTTTTAATGTACGTGTTTCTACTAATAAAAATTCATGGGCAGCTTTGCCTTATTGTATATCTTGGTGTATTTATTAAGGCTGCGAATGTTTCGCCATTAAATACCAGTCTTCTAGACAACCAGGAACTTAAAAAACGGAAGTCACTTGTAATTCTTGTAATTGGCTGAAATAACTTTTTCCAAAAGTTCCTGATAATACTGAAAGTTTCCAGGGCGATTCACGCGCGCTGGCGACGGAACAGTTTCTGCAGTAGGGGTACTGAAATTCTCTATATGATAAGAACTATGTCAAGCCAAGGGGTACTGAAACCTGCTACTTCATAAGAACCATATCAAACTAGAGGGGAGCTTTTGCACCCTCAGCACCCCTAGTTCCCGTGTCCTTGGGACACCCACATCTAAATTTCCTATGATGATCGTGCTTCGTAAAGTATTATTTGGATAATGGATGAAAACGAAGTAATCGGCGAGGGCTGTCATAAGATTACTTAATTACATATAGTAATTACAAATGTTAGTTTTCTGGTCTGTTTATTTGTCGTACAAGTATTTTTAAGGAATGTATTCAACAACGTGTGTGTAACGTTCAGGGCATTTAATTTCTTATCTACGTAGTTTACTTCCGATTAGAAATCCTTCAGAATTACTGACTTCGGATTTTTCTCACGTTTACACAGGGAATAAGATGTTTCGACTACACTAGTCGACTTGATGTTTTAGCTACAGGAAGTCCGGACTTTATCGTACGCTTATGGAACCCGTATGTGTCCAGCAGAGCGACAGCCATCTTAAGAGGTCACGTGACAGCTGTGATTGATGTACGCTTCCACGAGAGTATAGATTTCTTGTTTTCATACTCGAGGGACGCAGTAAGTTAAATGGCACCAAAAGAACGGGATTGGTCACTCTCTTAGTCATAGAATGGACAGCGTTGTTTGTGACATTTTTACACAAATCACACTAAACTCACGTATTGCCGCTTTTCAAACATTCTGTGTTTATTGATAAAAATCAAACAAAAGACATTTACGTTGTTTGTTTCGGTTATTTTATGCAATACCCGTTACTAATTTTAAGTTGTTAGACTAGTCTTGGAATATTCTAGTCGAATAATAGCATCCGAACCGAAGCGTGGGGCGAGTTTTAAATCAACAGGACACAAACCATGAAGATTCTAACTCACAGTCCAACTCGTTATTGCCGGCTCTAGAGTAAAGTAAGTAGTTAACACCACCCATCACCAAAAAACAGAATACTGGACTATACATTCCTTGGGACTCAGCACATGAAACAAAACAAAAACTCAACATACTAAGAAACCAAATAAACACAGCCATAAAACTATACTCACCAGATAAAATTAACGATGAATTAGACAAAATAAAACAATGCTTCATCAACATCAATAAGTTTCCTCCACAAACCGTAGAAAACATTATAAGCAAACACCTAGACAGAAAGCAAAATCAACCAACTAAAGTAAATACAGCTCACGAATCAAAAAACCACGAAACCATATGCTGCTGTATACCATATATTCCTGACATCAGCAAACAAATAACCAACATTTGGCAAAAAATTAGTAACAAAATATGACATTCCAGTTAATACCAAATTTATTCAAAAACCCGGCACAAAACTGAGGTCTATACTATGTAAAAACTACACTGACAAACACCACACCAACATTATTTATAAAATACAATGTGATAACTGCCACGACTTCTATATTGGAGAAACAAGTAGAAAAATGGAAACCAGATTCAAAGAACATAAAAAAGTCACCTTCACACGTTTTCGAACACTGCAAGTCAAATAAACACAACATAACCATAGAAAACACTCAAATACTAAATAAAGAAACAAACATAAACAAACGCAAAATTAAAGAAGCCTTACTTATACAACAACTTAAACCCAAAATAAACCAATATAAAGGAACGCCTTTATACCTATATTAATATAATAAAATAAATAAAATTATATATTCAAACATCTAACACCGCCCTCTACATTTCGACACACAGTTACACAACCCCTTTCAAACATGTGGTCAGCTTCCGGTCAGTAACCTCTTTCTTTGTGAACCTGACGATGACCGAAGAAGGTCGAAACGTTGTTCGCTCTTCTATGTAAAATATTTTCTCAACCCAAAGGAGCCGTTTTTGCATATAAAAAAATATTCTTTTCTTAACAAATAGTTGGGTTTCACTGCATCTTTATAAAACATCCTTAAGGTGCGAAGCGCAATTAGACATGAACAATGAATTATCGGATTCGCAATCTGGGCACGCTTAACCTGCTCTGTTAAAACTTTAAGGTAACAATTTTATCTTTCCGAGATGTGTGATTAAAACAACAGATTTCTATGTACAGCTCATGTTTCAAAATTCCATCTACAACTTATACTGGGTGTATTAGTTCATTTATTATTGTATTTTCAATCCTCATCCATTCCAGTCAAATTATTTAAACGTACTGTTAAATAATATTTGCATATGCAGCAACACCTAAGCTAGAGCAGTGACCGTAACTTCACAGTTATTGAAATTGCTCAGATAAAAAAGTCTTGGTATATATTAGATTCACACGCACCAAAATATAATTTCTTTATGACTGAAAAAACAAAACAAATTTTATAGCTTATATACAGATGTACAAAGTTTGGTGGATCGTGCGTTATATATATGACAGATAAGGAGGTGAAAGAAGGTGTGAGAGAGGCTGGGGGTAAGACTTGACCAGGTGAGTTAGAGGTCCAAATGAACAAGATATAGCTAGGTTTTAGAAATCATGGACATAAAGGAAATGTCGCAGAGTAATGTGGAATTTTAAAATTAAATGTTTTGCAGTGGTAGTTTTGTTTTTTGTTACCATACCAGTTTTTAAATTATCACTTCTGAGATCTCTCTCTGTTATCTGTCAGTTTTTCTTTATCTGTTTTTACATGATCACATCTTGGATTTCTCTGTTATCATGTCAGTTTTTCTTTATCTATTTTTACATGATCATATTTAGAATTTCTCTGTGTTATCGTGTCAGTTTTTCCTTTATCTGTTTTTACATGATCACATCTAGGATTTCTCTGTGTTATCATCAGTATTTCAGCTTTTACATTTCTTTATCTATCTGCTTTTACATGATCACATCTAGGATTTCTCTGTGTTATCATGTCAGTTTTCTTTATCTATTTTACATGATCACATCTTTTTGTTATGTCAGTTTTATCTATTTTTACATGATCTAGTATTTCTGTGTTATCATGTCAGTTTTTCTTTTCTCTGTGTTATCTTTGTGTTATGTCAGTATTTCGTTTATCTGTTTTTACATGATCACATCTAGGATTTCTCTGTGTTATCATGTCAGTTTTTCTTTATCTATTTTTACATGATCACATCTAGGATTTCTCTGTGTTATGTCAGTTTTTCTTTATCTATGTCAGTTTTCTTTATCTATTTTTTACATGATCACATCTAGGATTTCTCTGTGTTATCATGTCAGTTATTTTAAGTGGAATCTCCCAGTGTTTTGCTTGTCTATTTTTAAATGATCACTTCCAGGATATCTTAGTGTTACTATTTAAGGTCTATCCTTTATTGTACGTAATAACTTCTAGGATCTCCGAGTATGGCATGCCACGGAAAATGTCTGTCTTCAACAAATCCATATCAGATTTCCCATATTTGGAATGTTGGGACGAATGATCGAGCACAGTTCGTACCCATTGCACGTAACGACACCTGGTGGATCCTCCGTGATTATAACATGTAGTGATTTTGCAACTGAACTATATTTTGGTGAGGTATATAATAACTCTTTTACTGATATAATCTTGGTATTGGCTTACAAAGTGCTAAACCATCACATTAAAATCAAATAAGATATACTATAAAACGTGCCCCTTTGATACAGCGATAAGTCTACGGATTTGCAACTCTAAAATCAGGTGTTCGTTTCTTCTCGGTGGACTCATCAGGTAGTCCGATGTGGCTTTGCTATAATAAAACGTACACACACACATACTATAGAACATTCTTTGTAAGGGCGAATGTACATGTATATTTACAGGTAAGCGCGAAACAATAGTAAGGTTTATCAAATAACACTAACTACCACGATAAATACATTACAAGTAAATAAGACACAAGCGGCGCTACATATCCTAGTTTTTAAACTAACACGTAATCGTTAAAGTAATTAATACTAAAACAGTGTATTTAACAAAGGAATAATAAACAAATAAGTAACAAGAGTTGAGTTTCTGTGTTAGACAAACAAATAATAAACAACTCTCACAGACTTCGTGATCAGGTTTATTATTGCTGTGCAAACTCGAACACAGAACTCTAGCCTTCAAAGCTGTGTTTTCAAAGGAAATATTTCAGAGTATCCTGATTTATGTTAATCATTTTAGCGATATATTTGCGGACTTACACGTCTAGAAACAATTTGTTTAATAGAAAACGCTATATCAGTTGATAGAACTTTTTTTTTCTCAGCTCAAAATCGACACGAAGCAGAAAGTTTACAGATCACGTGAACCCTATATAACACACACTCTACGTTTTCCTAACATTTTATCACTGTAAATAATTTATAATATAAAAACAACATATTAGATGTTATGATAGCCCATTTCTAATGATTAAAGAATGATTTCATGAGATTTAATACTTATTACAGTCTCATCGTTAATTAAAGTACATTTTTTACAAGCATCCTTTTGAATAAAACAAGACAATTTATATTTTTTGTTAGAAATGTTTTCCTTATTGTTGTTATTATGTCCTTTGTAGCTTGAAGTATCAAATCATATTGATGAAGAGACTCCCCCGACTATGAAGAAACTTGAGAGAAACTATCCCTTTGCTGAATCAGCGACCTCTGGTGGTGAGTCTAAAAATGCTACAATGGAAAAAGTTACATCACCACTAGGTAGTGATACGGATGACAACCGATTTGCCAGCAAGTCCGACTTTACCAAGACCTTGAATTCCACGGGCCTGGCTTTAAACGAAAACCATGTCTCGGTTTATCATTATAATCAGGTTGAAGGCAAGAAAAATGGAAGTCCATTGGTGACCAACACAACCAGCCTTCAATGGGAAGGAAGAATTGAAATCCGAAAATCCGCGGAAAATTCCCCTCAGATGATGAAAGAAAAGCTTCATTATCCATCTGGACCGGACAAATGGCAAACTTCAAAAATCGAGAGTCGCGAATAAGAAACGAGAGAGGCGTGTGTGTTGTCCCCCTATCAAAGAAAGAGAAAGAAAGAGAAGAGCTGCAACAGTTCTTAAAGAGGGGCGCGCCATTTTCTGCCCTCAAAATTCACGACTTGCAAAAGGTTGACTTGCCTCCAAACCTTCCCATCAGTCATCAAATGAAGAAAGCTGCATTTGATTACACCACTAATGGTCATTTGAAAAACTTTGATTTCAATAAACTTCAGATAACGCCAAATTTGGAAAATGGACCTTCTATTAAGAGACCGTTCCAGCTATGTCCAAGTGTTTCTCATGTTGATCTTAAAGGACCACAGGTTCATCAGTCCTCAGCGCAGCCACTTCTGAAAGCAAACTTGTCAGCATCACCTAAGACTATTATAACTATATTTATACTATTTCATTGCTTTCTATTCTAGGATGAAATATTTTCAAATATCTAGCATTTTACTTTTTCAACAAGCCAACCGAGCAGTCAGAGGTGCTCTAGGTTTCCAACTTTGTCTTCTGAGACGACTCCAATACTCTTCTACATGGCTAACCACTTCTACCATTCTCTTCCCCTTGATGGTTTGTAACCTATTAAAGTTTCCATCAACGAAATGCCTCCTCTTACTATATGCCTGTTTTGTAATAATTTCCTGTTTTATACACATGATTTTATCCGTCTTTATTTCAATCAATTCAACCAATGAAATCATCTTTAAAAAACGTGTTTTGTTCAACATTATATCATTAAAGAAAAAAAACCTCTATTAAAGAATATATTGACCACTGGTTATCGAGTGAAGATTGCCCACAAGTATACGATAAACAAAAATACAAATATAAATAACAATCTTTATACCACACATTGGCAACAATATATTTTCGGTAAGTAAAATATGACAGCTAACCCTTATTTATAGGGGGAGGGAGCGAAAGTGTTACATCACACGTGTCTACTAAGTCTAGTTGCATTAAAAATGGAAAACGTTTCCAACGTCAGTTGGAATAAAACATTCACTGCACTTTAAGCTTTCCCGTTGTCGTCATGTGGAGTGTGCTAAAGCGCGTGAAAAAAAAAAAAAAGAGTGACGTCATTAAATACGTCTTTCAATGGCCCGTTATATAATTTGTTACTGCTAGAAACGACACTTTGAAACCATTTAAGATAAGGTCTGATATCGCACGTCGCTATCCCTTATTTCTAAATAGTTTAAAAATAAACCAACAGGACTTTATTTTAATGGATGCAATACATCTAATTGTCTATTCGGTATCAACACAAACACCAATCACTATTATACCAGTGGTCTCCAAACTCTCTTAATTCATTCCTTTCGTCACTGAACCCATAATTTAACCCATCTTTACGAATTAGCCTGTACGAAAGTATCAACCATATAAAATTAGAAAAATACTTTCGACTTAAAAGTATATTTGGTCAATGACTAATCAATACTCAACAAATATATACCTAAAAACAGCAATTACCTCTTATGTTTGTGGGAACCCCTGCTCACTCACCCTTGGCGAAACTCTAGGGTTATACGGAATACAGTTTCGACCACCACTCGCTTATACGATAATTCGAGTGAAGTTACTAATTAGTTACTTATTTTTATGATTACTACCAATTTTAGGAAAGTCCAGAAGGGCAGGAGTGAGAGTTCGATCTCGGGGCATCTTCTTTGACAATAGCACCCCTTTCCCTTAATGGCTCAGCGATTAATCAGTAGGCTTATAACGCTAAAAAATACAACAATTGTGTAGTTCTGTGCTTAACAACAACAAATATACTTTGAGGGCAGACGCAGGCGTCTGGAGATAGTTTTGGAAACCTACAACCATGTTTCTCAACCTGCTGCTCGTCAAAGCCCGTTATTTATTTGGCTGCAACACGGATGAAAAACTAAACTTATAAACTGGATATCTCAGTAAAGTGGTGACACACAGAGAGCCAAAGTAAGTTTAAAGGTGATAATACACACCTAATATTTAAATAAAGTTACGTTTTATTAACTGACATCAAAGCTTCTTTTTTTGTTGTTTATTTGGTTTTATCTTGTTTTACCTGTTTGATGTTTTCTACATGTGCTTGCACTGTTGCTCATGGACAATGACTTGACCTCACAAAACAAAGAAACGAATATTTTCGAGACACACAATTTCTTCTATATATTCTAGAAAATATTTTCAAAATAGCAACTTATTACCTCCATGTTTTGTGTGTCTTGGTTTAAAACGTCGGACAGTAAAGACACCAACTCGCTTTAGACGGCTCTGTCGTATAAAGAGAAGAAACATCAAATACGAAAAATGTTCTTACCAGAAAACAATTTGTTTTTGATCGAACTTCCAAAGAGATCCGATACATATTAATCACAGTGTAAACATAGCTCACTCCAGCAAGAATCTTTCTCTTGAAATAAAACCCCCAGAAATTCAGCGGTAAACTGAAAGTTAAATACCATGTTTCGATACTCGTGGGCGGGCACAACACCGATAGCCCATTGAGTAGCTTTTTGCATAACGAGAAACAAAAACAACCAGTTTTCTAGGACATCATCATCGGTCAGTATCATTCACCTTCACTTTTGTAGGACGTCATCATCGGTCAGTGTCATTCATCTTCAGTTTTCTAGGACATCATCATCGGTCAGTGTAATTCACCTTCAACGTAAAATGTAAGACTGATATTTTTGTATCCTTGTTTGTTTTAGGGTTAACATGCCAGATCTATTCTAAACTGTGTTCGTGGTGATATTAAGGTTGTGAGTTATAACTGGGTGAAACTGTACCAAGAACAAATGGATGAGCAGCTGTGTCGCGTGCGAGGTCTGAGTTGGGTAAAAAACAACCACAAAAAACACATTGTTAACAGGTGATGTGTTTTTATAAAAACACATTTTCCATTTATGGGTTCACTGACCAATCAATTTCACAATATTATGTGAAACTGACTCCAATTTTTGTTTACGGACGAAACAATTATAATCATTTGTTTTAATTACAAATAATTCCAAAACATGAAGTTTAAATAACCCAATAATACATGTCGGACTGAAAATGAATAACTGCTTGAACTGATAATTTAGACCATCCAATTATAACGCCTCTACAGCTGAAAGATTAACAGATAGCGATTCAAGCGTCTCCTAACAGGTAAACAAAAAATGATTTCCGTATAAATAATAACCGATCACTAAATAGTGATTGTGAATGGTCCCTTTAAAAACGTGTCATTTCACAGTTATAGTTTTAAAGACTTAAACACGAACTTACAGAGCTCGTAATTAATGTCTTTTTTTCTAACGAATTAATTTATTAATTTAATTGTTTGCGCATAGCTACCTAATAGACTATCTCTCCTCTGTCTCCATTGGTATCGAAATCCGCTTTCTAGCGTTATAAATCCGCAGACTTTTTGCTGTGCCACCGTAATGGGAGAGTTTATTTATTTAGCTCATGAATAAAGTACTGATTATACATTTCGTAGTTTTATTGTTCAATCGTTTCAAAAAATACACATCTTCTTGGCTGTAACGAGGAGTGGTGTACGAAAAACATTACTGTACGACACCTAGTGGTATTTTATTCTTTGAAGAACGCTAATATTATTTCTTATTTAGTCATCTCTAGTTATCTAGAGTATAAATCGAAAAATATGTGAGCCTGTCATTTAGAATGAAAGTTCATAAACTTGTTACTAACTGTCAAAGATGTATTTGACTAAAATATATTTACAAATGGATTATAAATAAACTCGTATTGGTGGCTAGAGGGCGCTCGACTTGCAATTTGTGGGTAGCGGAATCGAAATCCGTCACCGATCATGCACACCCTTTTAGCCATGAGTGGGGGACGTTATAATGTTCAAGTCTATTATATTAATACCTTATGGCTTAGCGCGTTAAGGTGTGCGCTTCGTAATCTGAGGGTCGCGGGTTCGCGCCCGAGTCGCGCCAAACATGCTCGCCCTCCCAGCCGTGGGGGCGTTATAATGTGACGGTCAATCCCACTATTCGTTGGTAAAAAAGTAGCCCAAGAGTTGGCGGTGGGTGGTGATGACTAGCTGTCTTCCCTCTAGTCTTACACTGCTAAATTAGGGACGGCTAGCACAGATAGCCCTCGAGTAGCTTTGTGCGAAATTCCAAAAACCAAACCAAACCATGATATTAATACCACTTTTCTTTGGTAAAGAGTAGCTCAAGAGTTGGTAGTGGGTGTTGTTGACTAACTTCTTTCCGTATGGTGTATCAGCTCAAAATTACAGCTGACTAGAGCTTCTAAATAGTCCACGAGTAGCTATGCGTGAATATCAAACAAACTGAATTCATTTGGTATGAGGACTTCTGATGGGTCAGCTGTAGGTTTACACACTTTCACCGTTCACATAGGTGGTTCGAGTCCTCGCTGTTAACAGAGCGCAGATAGTCAACACGGAATGGAAAGTGGTGTTCGGCCTTTCTTACAAACATGAAGTTTAGAACTTATAAATGGAATGAAACTTTTCAGTCGATGTTTGTAGTATAAGAATATTTTTACATGAAAAGAACATTGAAAGTAAACTTATACACAGAGTCCATCCACCACAACACCTCTGGTTTCTAGAGATGGTCATGTCCTGTTGTGTTCGTATGTTAATTGGTAAGTTATCTTTTACTTCAAGAGGTGTTTATGTCCTGTTGCGTTCATGTGTTAATTGGTAAGTTATCTTTTACTTCAAGAGGTGTTTATATTCCTTTGTGTTCGTATGTTAATTGGTAAGTTATCTTTTACTTCAAGAGGTGTTTATGTTCCCTTGTGACTGCCTCTATGTAGTATACGCGAAATCCTGAAATAAAAAAGTCAACATTAGGGGATGAGAAATGTTTTTGTTTGTTTGACCCAAAAGCTACTCAGTGGGTTATATGTGTCGCGTCCGCCGAGTTAATCGACAAGTTAAACATAAAGTTGGGCAACAGAAGGGCGAAAGATCTGGTGCAAAATCAGTGCTGCTTTGCGTTTTCACAAACGTCGCGTTGACAACCCCAAAATAATAAAATCCGTTACTAGCGTTTATGTTGAAATACCAGCATCCTTGCCAAACTACGTAATCACCTCCTGAAAAACATAAAAACATCTTAGCTTCCAAGAGAGGATAACTAAAATGAAGAAAATATAAAATGTGGCTCTACATTATAAAGCGGACGATGACCGAACCTGACGCACAACTATAACGAATGGAATGGCGGAATGCTACAGCAACACTGAGAGAAAGTATATAAAGTTTCGTCTGCTCATGTGATGAGGATGACCAAATACCAAACATTATTCTGAAAAAAAGCTCTACTCTCCTGTTACAACACCTCCCAAACATCATGAACATTTCACTAGCGACACTTGGAAAAAAGCCATCATAGCCACGATCCCAAAGAAACAAACCAACAGAACCAATCCAGATAATTTCCGCCCCATCAGTCTGTTAAGCTGCCTTGGCAAACTGATGGAGAGAATTATCTCCAACCGTCTCCTCCATTTTTGCGAATCGAATAATATCCTTCCAGAATCTCAAAATGCCTCCAGGAAAAATAGGCAAACAACAGATCGCCTCACACGACTCACCGAATCAATCTATAAAGCTTATAACAACAATCAAGTAACCATCGGGGTATTCCTAGATGTCAAAAAAGCATTCGACAGCGTATGGCACAATGCCATCAAATACAAACTAAAACACCTGCAAATAAATCCCACGATAGTTAAATGGATTTCAAATTTCTTAACAGATAGAACAGCACAAGTAAAAGTCAATAAAACTATATCCAAATCATTTAATATAACCGCAGGAGTGCCCCAAGGATCAGTCCTCTCTCCACTTCTATACATAATTTTCGTCAGTGACATACCTTTCCCAAATCTAACATACACGCATAATTCACAATACGCAGACGACATCGCTATCTGGAGCACCTCCAGAAACCCAGTGATGGCCATGTCTCGCGTACAAGAATCACAAAGCAACGTCTCAACATGGAGCAACAAGTGGAGAGTTGTGTTAAATCCAACCAAAACACAAGCAATCACCTTCTACAGGAAATTAAAAAAACAAAGAAAAAATCTAGAAAAAATAAAATTATCACTAGGAAATACGACCATTAACATGAGCAAAAACATCACATTCCTTGGCATCACTTTCGACACAAAACTAACATGGAAAAAACATGTTAACAATATACACTCATCAATTAGAAAACGGATTTCACACCTAATGACTCCAACCAGCAGACAATCAAAATGTTCACCAAACACCATTATCCAAATATACAAGGCTTACATCCGTCTACTAATAGAGTACGGATGTCAAGTAACATACAATATGTCAAATAACACACTCCAGAAAATCCAAGTTCAACAGAACAGAATACTAAGTTCTGCATTCAGTCTACCGTTATTCACGCCAGTAAATTATATTCATCAAATCAGTAACTTACCAACACTTAGAAATAGACTAACGGAAATATCACACAAATATTATCTAAAAGCAGAAAACAGAAACAAACTAACGGCATCACTATACAAATTAACTAGTGCACCAACAATATACATTTCACCTTACAACATATTTCAAGAATTACAAATTACACAACAAAGTATGTAAAGAATTAAACTCATGTTAATAATATGTATTCTCTTTTTCAGATATCGGGCACAGGACAGGCAAGACTTTCGGCGTCTGTCCTGTGAAAGTGGGTTTTCTCGGGGCACTCCCGTTTCCCCTCACAGCAAAAACTTAGGCTTTGGATTTTTAGATCCCAGCACAGGCAACTTTATTGCCAGACCCTGAGTCGGGTCGTTTGAATTCGTGTTCGTATTTACTTTGACTTCTGCCTTTCGGGACGGGACCTGGCCGTTCTCTCCGGTGCTGCCTTTGCCTCGGTCTAGGATAACATTAAGAATGACCTCCTTCACCCAAAAAAAGAGTCAAAATTATTTAATAAATAAATAAATAAATAAAACTAAAACTAATAACCTTTCACGAAAGGGAACGAAGAGGAACCACAACGTTCCTGAACACCCCAGTTAGAGAGAGAATTCTTACGATTTTTCTCGCTCTAAACTAAACCCCTGCCACGTTAGTTTGCGTTTGCGTTTGTGATGAGGAGGTGAGATACGTGTTGCATATGTTTTTGTATTTTTCTACTTTTATACACAGAGAATTTTTATTATCAACTTTCGCTGTTTAAAGGTGAGCTATTTATATTTATTTATCTATTCAGTCCTTTCACCTACGCTTTTAACTGTATTTAAATTCCGCTAGAGGAATGTTAGTCAAGTGTCACACACACACAAAAATCAAATAATTGTTATTGAGTAAGATATTAGTTCAGGTTTGTTCTTCTAATGTGTTGTAAAAATAATTCGTTAACTTTCAAGTGAACAACGTTCTAGTTCGCTGATTTACTCTCTCTTACTCTCTCTCTTAATATTTCACATATATGTGAAGATCTCGTGATGAAGCCCATAAAAATCGATATCATGAACTAAGTTAGATTTAATTAATCATTAAAACCTCATTCTTCGTCCGTTCCGTGAAAACATTGTAGCATTAGTGACGTTTATGTGACGTAATACTTTGACCGACTAAAAGTTTTGAAGAATTTAAACTTTAAGAACTAGGAAAATATATCTCCGAAACACGTTTTTCTTGGCGGCAGTTGGTCGTGAACTATGAACAGATTAACAGTATACTCGCAGCCTAACAACCTCGCCCCCCGAACTAACCATGAATGGATTAACAGTAAACTCGCAGCTAGACAACCCTAACGAATCAAATAGACGTCATTCTACTTACTAACCACAGGTGATTTTACTACACTGAATAATGTTTAGTTTCCTAACCATAATAGCTTCAAAATGAAAGGCCTCGTTAGTAGCGGATATAACAGCTATGAAGTTGAGGACATATCGCGTTCTTCTTGGCTTTCATTCGTAAGTTCTTATAATGTTTTGTATGAATAGAACAACTTTATGGCCTTTCTGAGTCCCTTCATCACATGACAAAGTGTGTAAATGTGTTTTGTTTTTCTTCTTTGGTGAAGAGAATACCAACGAGCAAACAGTAACATCAAACAGAATTTGTTAGTGTGATTCTCCATATATACTCTTCAAAACAAGACACGCAAAAGGGATATTTTTGTTATTTTAAAGAGAAATATATGTAATAACGTTACAAGCTCAGAGTATATCATGTTACACGTGTTAAGGCACTGATTGTCAGACCAAAATGACAATAAAAGTTGTGCACTTTGAAAACGGAGGAAAACATCGGATTTTTCGCCAAAACGCATGCGTGTCCAATAAATTTGTTTGAGAGATCTGCATGTTCTGCAAGTGCAACATGTGCAAAATCCCTATAAGAGTGACGGGTTCTCGGTTTCCATAGCTCAGTGTTAAGCCACCGACACGCAATACAGTTACGCCAAAACTGACTGAAACACAACGCAACAACGCCATTGGTCGCTTGGAAGCAGGCGAATCTCGATAAGATGTTGCCAGAGCTGTAAATGTCCACCCAAGCACCATCACAAGGCTATGGAATTGTCACCAACAACATGGATCAACTCGTGACCGTACACGATCTGGCAGACCTCGTGTGACCACGCCCGCACAAGATCGCAACATCCGGTTACGTCACCTTCGGGATAGGACCACCACTGCGACGTCTACTGCCTCAACCATAGCATGGCTACGTAGGATTTCCGATCAGACCGTACGCAACCATCGACGAGATTCTTAGGCCCCATGTGCAACTCATCATGGTGAACGTCAACGACGTTTTTCAACATGACAACGCCCGTCCTCACACAGCCCGACTCACCACTGTTTTCTTGAGACACCACAACATCAACGTTCTTCCCTGGCCCTCCAGATCACCAGATTTAAACTCCATCGAACATCTTTGGGACGAGTTGGACCGACGTCTGCGACGGCGACAACCTCAACCGCAGACTCTACCTTAGTTTGCAGCGGCTTTGCAGGCTGAGTGGACAGCCATTCCACAGGATGTGATTCGTCATCTCATCGCTTCCATGGGCAGGAGATGCCAAGCAGTTATTGATGCTCACGGGGGGCATACTCATTATTGACGTTGAATGACGTTAAACTTCACCTAGTGAGCGTGGACTTTGCCTTTGCAGACTTTGGATGTTTAGCAGTAAATGTGCAAAGTTTCACACATGTCATACAGAACTACCCGGAATAAACTTGTTAACAATTTGTCTCATATTTTGCCTTTTGCGTTTCTTTTTTTGAAGAGTATAGTTAACAAGACTTAACAATTGAAACTAGATATAGTTGCAACTTATACAACAATAACAATTAATGGTAAACACGCCTCGAATTTGTACACTCCAATGACAATGGTAAACAAGCCCCAAATTTATACACTTCAATGAAAATGATAAACATGTCTTGGAATTTGTATACTCTAGTGATATTGGTGAACACGCCCTAAATGCATATACTCCAATAATAATGAGCCATTAAGAAAAATACGAGGTACACAGGTGTTATATTTGGTACAAGTCAATAACGTACTGAAACAACAAGTTCAAACGTATAGAGGGTGCTTCAAGTACAGTTACTAAACTGTTTTTGCTCCACATTATTATTATTTTCATAAAACCGCCGTTTAACAGAACAAACTAGGAAAGTGAGTAACTTATCGGATAGTAGGACCTAAGGGTCTCGAGTTCGAGACGTGCACTTATCAAATACGCTGAGTTCAACCGTAGCTAAAACTACCTGTTTCCGGCGGCACGTGCTGCCTTTCCTTTGTTCCGCAGTTCAGAATTAGGAACAGACAAGATTGAACAATAGAGATCTCTGCCACAGCTGTGTCTTTCGTGGAAACAAACAATAGAAATTATAACCAATTTAAATGTTACGACTAAACAAAGTGGTTACAACAACCTTTTTAAATGGCTAAGCGCAATCACTACTCACGTGACACTATGAATATCTTGTATCGTGATTTATTATATATTTAACTTTGAAAATAAAACAACAATCTAGACTGACGCGGTTGTTACCTACTTTAGTGGTCCTAAACCACCAGATTAGGAACCCTTATATTTATGTAATACAGGTTAATTTACTTTTTTAATTAACGTTTTAATACCCATACCAGCCATCTTGAAAATACATTTTAATACCCATACCAGCCATATTGAAAATACATTTTTACCAAGATCTACATTGTGTAATTATCAGAGTATAGAGGGCTCTGATTATTAGAAAAAAAATGGATTCATAATCTGCGGGTAGCAATTTTGAATCCCCGTTATCGAACATCCTCGCCCTTTCAGCTGTTTGAGCGTTATGATATAGTCAATCCTACTTTTCGTTGGTAAAATAGCAGTCTAAGAGTTGGCAGTTGGCTGTGCTGATTAGCTGCTTTACCTTTAGTTTATCGTTGTGGTTAACACAGATATCGAGTAAATTTGCGCGAAATTCAAACAAAATATAAAGATAGTCGAAGCTTAAAATATGGTATGTTTTTTCCCCCCTCACTGGTAAGGCAAATTACAAATTTCAATGTTACTTTGCCAAAAACTGGTGTATATTTAATACTGCTTAATGTTCTAGAGAAAGTTATTAAAACCATTTACACTACGAGCACTCCCTTTATTGCATGCTAGAATTGCTCCGGAAAAACATATTTTCTACACGCACGTTATTTCACTCTTTGAGAAAAGTTAAAAACAATTAAAATGAGGTTTTAAAAATGTAAAGCAAACTTGGAAACATAGTGATATTTTGTGTTTTTTAAATCTCGTTTTGGCTGCCTCCCCCCTTCCTTCATCGATAAATGTTAAGGCTTATAAGACTAAAACTCCGACTTCAACAAACGTGGTGTGTAGAACACTGATAGCCAATTGTGTACCTTTTGTAATGAGCAAAAACCAAAAGTTTTGGTTATTTTTGTGGCCTAATGTTTGAGGTACTTGTGGTTTATTTATTTGAATTATCAACTACGCAGCACACTTTCTAAATACACAGTAATGAATAATTAACGTGTACCGTAGGACGATAATCGAAACCAGACAGTCTACTAATAATCTTATACTCTTTGCTTTAAAATTTATGGTTTATCTGAGATCGGAATCGGATAACGTAGGCTAAGGACTTTTGAAACACGAATATATCAGTGTTTGTGTGTATTTGTGTGTCTATATACATAACATAATAAAAAAGGCTTAAGATTAAATTCGTATTTTAACAAGAAGCTTTTCATGGCCCCTGGTCGAGGAAACAACGTCAAACGAGGAATAAGCACATTAACATACATAGAAATAAAGGAAGTTTTTTCTTAATTAAATTAATAAATAACTAAAATAATAATAATAGTTTTTTTAAAACCAAGCTTTCAAATCTCACTGGTGATTACAATCTTTTCAATATTGTTTCGTTATTCTTATTTCCAGCATTCCCGAAGTGAAAAGCAAAACAGTCACATGATTTGAGACAGAACTCCTCAGTTTAGGGTTAATCTTTAGACATCGCGACGACAAAAAAAAAACAAAACAAACAAGGTCAAATATCCACAGCGCTTTACATCAAACATTATTTTATGTACACTGTTTGTAATAAAGCACAAAGCCACAAGATGAGCTATCTGTGTTGGGCTCAGCGGGTATTGAAACCCAATATTTAGCGTTATAAAAAGATTTACATTTTGCAGGACCACAGTCCACCTTTCCTCCTCGATTTTCCATGGCATTAGTTTTTATGATTTAATAACGTGAAATACACAATTTAAACAGCAATGCTTTAAGTTACAATTTATTTGTTAAATCGCACTATTGCTATCATAGTGAAATTTGCTATTCGATTACAAAGTAAACTTTTAAAATTATTTCGCTTGACATTAGCATCACTAAATTTTTGTATATTGTTGGATTTACGTGGCTTCCTGCGCCGCATCTCGCTGTATGAGATATATTGGCATAATCCGGGGGGAAAAAAATGTAAAATTAAGTACAGGGTTGCTTTTACTAATATTTGTTGTTGAGCACATAGCTTCACAATGAGATGTGGGTGATATGCCTACCTCGGGGATCGTTTGTTTTTGTTTGTTTTGTTTTTGAATTTAGCAGTGTAAGACTAGAGGGAAAGCAGCTAGTCATCACCACCCACCGCCAACTCTTTGGCTACTTTTTTACTAACGAATAGTGGGATTGATCGTCACATTATAACACCCCCATGGCTGAAAGGGCGAGCATGTTTTGTGCGACTGGGATTGGAACCCTCAGATTACAAGTCGAGTGCCTTAACCACCTGGCCATGCTGGGCTCTTAGGGATCGAACATCAAATTTTAGCGGAACAAGTCCTCGACTTACTGAGAGCATTAATTAATTTAATTTGTATCGGATGTGTAACAAAAAGCTACATTATCAAACCTTCTGTTTAATTAATTTAATCTCGTCTTTTCTCTTTTACCCTCACTAATTGGGCAGCGTTAAGTTTCAGGACTTCCAACGCTATAATCCGGGGTTCGAAGCCTAGTGTTGCTATAAAACAAACATTTTATTTTAATAATATTTTATAACACTTATGAGTTACAGGGGTTGCTTTGAGGGAGGTGGGGGATAAATAGCTCCTAGTTTACCAGTAAAAGAAAATGATTACAAAATCATGAGCGTCTAACTAGCCCTACATTTTTCTGACATTAAGGAAGGCGGTTAAGATTAAGACACAAATATTAAAATGCCACAGATAAAGAAGTCTATAAAGTATGACGTTAATGTGACGTAATAATTATCATTTATACATATTTAGGATCCATCTTTACTTTCTGACGTTATAAATCAGATTAGCCACCAGAGTGCATAATAAATGAACAAATAATTAAATGTTTACCGTTTTGTTGTTTTCACTTTGTTCGATTTTGTTGCTTATTAAGCACAAAGCTATATAATAGGCTACCTACATTAAGCCCAATGCGGGTTAAAAACACGATTTTTAGCGTTACAAGCCCTCAGACTTATAGCTGAGCTAATGAAAAATAAATATCCTTACACTCGTACAAAATTTTTTATCTTTATTTTGTAGCTCAGCACAACAGAGCTATGTCCACCACAGGTATCGAACTCAGATGTTTAGCGTTCTAAGCATGCAGAATTACCGCTCAGTCACTGAGAAGAGGGTGAGGACACAAATGAAATACTTTATATGTATAGATTGCTATATAAAAGACTAAACTGTAAGTGCGACTTCGTATGTACGCAGTTAAAAATGATTCTTAGATTATACTTAATATATGGTTTTATCTTTAAAACCATTTTTATTATCGAATATGCTAACACATGCAGATAAATATTTTTAAAAGTTTCTCTGAATTATCACTTATATCCAATATATAACTGACAATGATAAAGTAATGCAAGCTAGAATACTTAGAATCCTTCATGCACATGATGACTGGTCGTAGCAACGCCCCCTAATGGTCAGGATATTAAGAAATGTGAGAAATCACACTTTTTTTGTTCAATGGTTCGCATCTCGTGCTAAACGTAACAACGCCCCCTAACGGCCAAGGTTATTCACGCCGCATTAACTATGGTATTGAACTACAGTGGTCGTTACGATCTGTTAGTTTTTGGGTTTTCTATGTATGAATTAATAAGGCCTTAGACAGCAATGTGTACAGGGCTTTAAAGACACGTTCAAAAGGAAAACAGTCTAAACACACATCGAACTAAAAACATTTCAGTTGAGCTCAAATTCTGACATTGAAAGAGAAAACCGTACTCCCTGTAACAGCTGAATCAGAAACTATGAAATTTTTTAAAAAAGAACAGATAAATTGAACTAATGAGAGAACCGAGCTGATTGTATTTATACCTGCACTTCTAACGGTGCTCTTGATAGATCAACCCTACGAATTAATTTCACTTCTCGTCCAATCAGAGGGAGAGAAACATTATAAATCTTTGCTTTGAGATATATCACAATGGAATTCCAGTACTTCAGTTTGTTTTTTAATTTCACACAAAGCCACGTGAGGGCTATCGGCGCTAACCGTCGCTAATTTAGCAGTGTAAGACTAGAGGGAAGCCAGCTAGTCATCACCATCCACCGACAACTCTATGGCTACTCTTTTTACTAACGAATACTAGGATTGATTGTTACATTATAACGTCTCCACGGCTGAAATGACGAGCATATTAGGCGTAACTGGAATTCGAACCCGTGATCCTCAGATTGCGAGTCCAGCGCCCTAACCACCCGACCATGCTCAGCATTTTTTGTAGTTAAGCCTGGCCTATCTGTGCCCATTGAGAGCATCTAAACGAGATTTTTTTTGTTTTTTGTTTGCATTACAAGCTTTCAGAATTACCGGTGAGATTCGAAGAAGTTACTCTTATACATGTATTTATATTAATCAGTACACTTTATTTTACGTCCAGAATACCCATGATGAAATCTGTGTAATTTCCAAAATAATCATAAAATTATGTTTTAAAGATTCTAAAGAAATTTCAAAGCAAAGAATATATATTTGTTATTGTTAGCAAAATAATCGGTTTTAAAAATCGAATTTTGAAGGTTATTCTTATAAGGAATTTCTTGTTTAGCGTATTTTTCATTAATTACTTTAACTGGAAGCAGGCTATGATGGTTATCTTATTAAACTAACCTAAAACTCAAAATGATTATGAGAAGTAAAAACAATTATAAATTTTTGTTCCTGTGTGATAACGATAAACATCTGCTTACACTGAAAGTTTAATATACGGTTTTGTAGACAGATAAAAATAAATATTTGATTGTTCCTATGTCAATCTGTAATGTCAATATTGTAAAAAAGAAAGACTTCTATCAACGACAATTGAAAGTGTCAGTTGTGTTGTCACTTAGCCCATCGTTTCTCGGCATTACATTCTAATAAGAGTTGACAGGAAAAGTAGAAATCCAGCCAAAAAGTCTTCGGATAAAATAAAGCATTTTTCAACATGTTTGCCAGCACTTAAAGTTATGTGTGTCGTAGCCACCACGAACATTGAAACCTGGTTGCTAGCCCCCAGACTTATAGCTGAGGCATTGACGAGAATTTTAAAAGCTATGTAATTCAAAGTGCTAACTTGCAGAGAGTGACGCATTTAGGTATGGACTTGAAAGGGCTCAGCTCCAGGGCCCATTGACACTTATTCTTTGTAAAATTACATGAGATGTAAAGCACACAAAAATAATTAGCCCGTGGGTTCATACAACCTTAAATCTGCCACTGCTTACAAAACTGGTCATTGATCTCTGAACAGAAAATGATCATTAGGTAATTTCATGTTTTCAACACGGGGGTGGGGTAGAAAGGTCTAGTGCAAAATATGTCAACTACTTGTTATTAAAGTTCAAGGGTCAGTGTCGTAACAGGAAGAGAGGTGTGTTATACACTATTGGGTTCGCTTTCCTCTTCCAATTTAATTCTCACAAATTTTGAGTGTATGAATGTAACTTATCGATGGAGTTAAGAGCTCCAATATTGACTTTTAATATTTACTCTAACTGTTTAAGCCATTTTAAACAGAAATATAATTAAACTTCTGGCTCATGACAAGATGTCACGATATTCCGCAGTGACACTCTATTTGGAGATCATCAAAATATTTCATATTTGGCAAATAGTTTAGTCAATGGATGTTCTACAGTGCTTTCCAAAATAATTCACCTCCTACCAAATTTGATTAAATATAAAAAATTAAACAATCTCTTCATAAACTGTTTTTATTCAGAACTCTAATTATCAAACTTAACATCGTTATGTGTGAAAGAGGTTGAATGTCAGCAAAACCTACAAATAATATACATAAATCAAAATTTGCTCATTGCATAAGTATTCAACACCCAAAGTCAGTACCTGATGGAAGTGTCTTTGACAAAAATTACTTTTGAGATAGTTCTCTACCAGTTTCCACACTGAGACGGTGTAAATTTTGTTCATTCTTCCTGACAAAGTTGCTCCGTTTTTAACAAGTTTGTTGGAAATCTTTGATGGACTGCAATCTTTTAGTTTCGCCATAAATTTTCTGTTGTATTCAAGTTAGTACTTTGACTGTATCACTCCAAGTCATTCACTTCCTTCTTTTAAAACTACTCCAATGTGGCTTTAGTCTTGTACTTTAGGCATTGCCCTGCTGGAATGTGAATTTTCGACCCAGTTTTAGCTTCTTGGTTGACTCGAACGTGCTTCCCTCTAGGATTCACCTGTACTTTGTACCGTCCATCATTCCCTCAATCTCGACAAACGTCCCTACTGATGATAGGCATTACCACAACATGATGCTGCCATCACTGTGTTTCACAGCTGAGATGATGTTGACTGGGTGATACGTTGCGTTTGGCTTGTGCCAGATGTAACGCTTTGAATTTAGACCAAAAGGCTCAATTTTTGTCTTGTCCGACCACATAACCTTCTGCTACATGTCTGCAGTATCATTTACATGCTTTGTCACAAACTCCATACAAGGTATAGGATGATTCTTTTTCAGTAATGGCTTCTTGCTTGCCACTCGCTCGTACAGGCCAGCTTTGTGTAGGGGACCAGGATGTTGTTGTGAACGCTGACACCCATCTAAGACATGGAACTTTATAAATCTTTCAAAGTCACTGTGGGCTTCACTGTAGCATCTCTTACCAGTTTCCTGATTGCTTTTAAGGTTCTGAACAGCTCGTGACCATCACCATCCACGAGTATCGAAAGCCAGTTTTTAGAGTTATAAGCCTTTAGACTTCCCGTTGAGTCATTACGGGACAAAAAGAAAGATACACTGAGTTCATTTCCTGTTAGGACGATACAGCTTTACAGACGTTTCATTTTCAAGCTAAACAAAAAATACAGAAACAAAGGTGTAAGATAATTGAACTTACCATTCGCGCCCCCTTCAGACCACACCTGCAACAGGTCAGACACACAGTTTGAAAACACCTAGTCTGGAAAATTGTACGTATGAAACTCAGGCAGGCACGTTTAGCATGAAATGTAAACTTTTCTGTTTATTTCTGGCACACATTACGAGGCGATTGTAGCTGCCCTTGTAACATGGTTGTTAGCTGTTACGTCCTTTATAATACAATTTCATTTTGTTGCTTAAATTATCACCCCAGGTGCCGGCGTCCATTTTTTTAATAAGCCTATTGATCGAATCATCGTATGTTTCAACACTAGCGCCGCCCTTGAGTTTCCACTGTTCAAATCAAGATACCTAAAGTGCGAGGTAAATAAATAAACTATTAACAACATACAACGTAAAGGTCGAACACGCCATGACATAATAATAAACACAGTATAACATAAAATTTGATCTCGCACTGCTCCCGAAACATGTGGACCTAACCAGGCGTGAAAATGATCTCAATAGGGTGTAAAAATCGATTTAAGACAACCAGCTTAACTCACGTGACAATCTGACTATCCATCTCTTGTTTAAAAATGTAGCTTTATGAAAGTTCGCGGCTAGAAGATTTACTATGCAGTATACACTGGTTCCTTCAATTATATTGTCATAAGCGGACAAACCAAAATTGAGAGAAATCCATCAACGAAATGAATGAGTAAGAATAATCACGAGTTCGTATCCAGATCGTTCAGCGAGTTAAAAAATACAGAACAGAAAATAACTTATCTATCAGAGTTAGCCGCTGAAATGTTCAGAAGTTAACCTACGCATGAGCCCCAGTAAGTCTGTGGTAAGTTTACGAACTTGCAACACAAAACCCGGGGTTTGATTCCAGCGCTAAAATATAATCAATCTCTAACGCATGAGCGCCATCTATAAACTCTCTGAAAAGCCTCAGATTATTCTCATGCACGGTGCATTCAAAAACGTTCACTATTTGTGTATACGTGTTGGTGTGTTAAAAAAAAAACTTTCAAAAGTTTGTTTGTAGTTATACAAAGTTACACAATGGGCTATATGTGCTCTGCTCACCATAAGTATCGAAATCCGGTTTCGAACAGTGAGAACCCGCAGAAATGCCAATGTACCACTTGGGGACTGTTCAACAGAAACGAGATAATTGAATTTCTGTCTTATAAAACGTTAACCCGTTATGTACCGGCACAATTTTTAACATCACAATTTCCAAGGAAATCTATATAATCCTGTTACAATTTGAAAGAGTGTTGTTACTACAAAGCCCGGCATGGCCAGGTGAGTTAAAGCGTTCGTCTCGTAATCTGAGCGTTCTAGTTTTGAATCCCCATCACACTAAACATGATCGCCCTTTCAACCGTGGAGGCGTTATAATGTTCGGTCAATCCATCCAGCTATTTGTGGGTAAAAGAGTAGCCCAAGAATTGGCGGTGGGTGGTGATCACTAGCTGCCCTCACTCTAGTGTACATTGCTAAATTACGGACGGCTGACACAGATAAACATCGTGTAGCTTTTCGCGAAATTAAAAAAAACAAAACAAACGTTTGTCCAGTAAGTGAAAGTTTTATTCCAACTGACGTTGGAAACGTTTTCCATATTTAATGCAACTAGACTTAGTAGACACGTGTGATGTAACACTTTCGCTCCCTCCCCCTATAAATAAGGGTTAGCTGTCATATTTTACTTACCGAAAATATATTGTTGCCAATGTGTGGTATAAAGATTGTTATTTATATTTGTATTTTTGTTTATCGTATACTTGTGGGCAATCTTCACTCGATAACCAGTGGTCAATATATTCTTTAATAGAGGTTTTTTTCTTTAATGATATAATGTTGAACAAAACACGTTTTTTAAAGATGATTTCATTGGTTGAATTGATTGAAATAAAGACGGATAAAATCATGTGTATAAAACAGGAAATTATTACAAAACAGGCATATAGTAAGAGGAGGCATTTCGTTGATGGAAACTTTAATAGGTTACAAACCATCAAGGGGAAGAGAATGGTAGAAGTGGTTAGCCATGTAGAAGAGTATTGGAGTCGTCTCAGAAGACAAAGTTGGAAACCTAGAGCACCTCTGACTGCTCGGTTGGCTTGTTGAAAAAGTAAAATGCTAGATATTTGAAAATATTTCATCCTAGAATAGAAAGCAATGAAATAGTATAAATATAGTTATAATAGTCTTAGGTGATGCTGACAAGTTTGCTTTCAGAAGTGGCTGCGCTGAGGACTGATGAACCTGTGGTCCTTTTAAGATCAACATGAGAAACACTTGGACATAGCTGGAACGGTCTCTTAATAGAAGGTCCATTTTCCAAATTTGGCGTTATCTGAAGTTTATTGAAATCAAAGTTTTTCAAATGACCATTAGTGGTGTAATCAAATGCAGCTTTCTTCATTTGATGACTGATGGGAAGGTTTGGAGGCAAGTCAACCTTTTGCAAGTCGTGAATTTTGAGGGCAGAAAATGGCGCGCCCCTCTTTAAGAACTGTTGCAGCTCTTCTCTTTCTTTCTCTTTCTTTGATAGGGGGACGACACACACGCCTCTCTCGTTTCTTATTCGCGACTCTCGATTTTTGAAGTTTGCCATTTGTCCGGTCCAGATGGATAATGAAGCTTTTCTTTTCATCATCTGAGGGGAATTTTCCGCGGGATTTTCGGATTTCAATTCTTCCTTCCCCATTGGAAGGCTGGTTGTGTTGGTCACCAATGGACTTCCATTTTTCTTGCCTTCAACCTGATTATAATGATAAACCGAGACATGGTTTTCGTTTAAAGCCAGGCCCGTGGAATTCAAGGTCTTGGTAAAGTCGGACTTGCTGGCAAATCGGTTGTCATCCGTATCACTACCTAGTGGTGATGTAACTTTTTCCATTGTAGCATTTTTAGACTCACCACCAGAGGTCGCTGATTCAGCAAAGGGATAGTTTCTCTCAAGTTTCTTCATAGTCGGGGGAGTCTCTTCATCAATATGATTTGATACTTCAAGCTACAAAGGACATAATAACAACAATAAGGAAAACATTTCTAACAAAAAATATAAATTGTCTTGTTTTATTCAAAAGGATGCTTGTAAAAAATGTACTTTAATTAACGATGAGACTGTAATAAGTATTAAATCTCATGAAATCATTCTTTAATCATTAGAAATGGGCTATCATAACATCTAATATGTTGTTTTTATATTATAAATTATTTACAGTGATAAAATGTTAGGAAAACGTAGAGTGTGTGTTATATAGGGTTCACGTAATCTGTAAACTTTCTGCTTCGTGTCGATTTTGAGCTGAGAAAAAAAAAGTTCTATCAACTGATATAGCGTTTTCTATTAAACAAATTGTTTCTAGACGTGTAAGTCCGCAAATATATCGCTAAAATGATTAACATAAATCAGGATACTCTGAAATATTTCCTTTGAAAACACAGCTTTGAAGGCTAGAGTTCTGTGTTCGAGTTTGCACAGCAATAATAAACCTGATCACGAAGTCTGTGAGAGTTGTTTATTATTTGTTTGTCTAACACAGAAACTCAACTCTTGTTACTTATTTGTTTATTATTCCTTTGTTAAATACACTGTTTTAGTATTAATTACTTTAACGATTACGTGTTAGTTTAAAAACTAGGATATGTAGCGCCGCTTGTGTCTTATTTACTTGTAATGTATTTATCGTGGTAGTTAGTGTTATTTGATAAACCTTACTATTGTTTCGCGCTTACCTGTAAATATACATGTACATTCGCCCTTACAAAGAATGTTCTATAGTATGTGTGTGTGTACGTTTTATTATAGCAAAGCCACATCGGACTACCTGATGAGTCCACCGAGAAGAAACGAACACCTGATTTTAGAGTTGCAAATCCGTAGACTTATCGCTGTATCAAAGGGGCACGTTTTATAGTATATCTTATTTGATTTTAATGTGATGGTTTAGCACTTTGTAAGCCAATACCAAGATTATATCAGTAAAAGAGTTATTATATACCTCACCAAAATATAGTTCAGTTGCAAAATCACTACATGTTATAATCACGGAGGATCCACCAGGTGTCGTTACGTGCAATGGGTACGAACTGTGCTCGATCATTCGTCCCAACATTCCAAATATGGGAAATCTGATATGGATTTGTTGAAGACAGACCTTTTCCGTGGCATGCCACACTCGGAGATCCTAGAAGTTATTACGTACAATAAAGGATAGACCTTAAATAGTAACACTAAGATATCCTGGAAGTGATCATTTAAAAATAGACAAGCAAAACACTGGGAGATTCCACTTAAAATAACTGACATGATAACACAGAGAAATCCTAGATGTGATCATGTAAAAATAGATAAAGAAAAACTGACATAACACAGAGAAATCCTAGATGTGATCATGTAAAAATAGATAAAGAAAAACTGACATGATAACACAGAGAAATCCTAGATGTGATCATGTAAAAACAGATAAACGAAATACTGACACGATAACACAGAGAAATCCTAAATACGATCATGTAAAAATAGATAAAGAAAAACTGACATGATAACACAGAGAAATTCTAGATGTGATCATGTAAAAATAGATAAAGAAAAACTGACATGATAACACAGAGAAATCCTAGATGTGATCATGTAAAAGCAGATAAACGAAATACTGACACGATAACACAGAGAAATCCTAAATACGATCATGTAAAAATAGATAAAGAAAAACTGACATGATAACACAGAGAAATCCTAGATGTGATCATGTAAAAACAGATAAAGGAAAAACTGACACGATAACACAGAGAAATTCTAAATATGATCATGTAAAAATAGATAAAGAAAAACTGACATGATAACAGAGAAATCCAAGATGTGATCATGTAAAAACAGATAAAGAAAAACTGACAGATAACAGAGAGAGATCTCAGAAGTGATAATTTAAAAACTGGTATGGTAACAAAAAACAAAACTACCACTGCAAAACATTTAATTTTAAAATTCCACATTACTCTGCGACATTTCCTTTATGTCCATGATTTCTAAAACCTAGCTATATCTTGTTCATTTGGACCTCTAACTCACCTGGTCAAGTCTTACCCCCAGCCTCTCTCACACCTTCTTTCACCTCCTTATCTGTCATATATATAACGCACGATCCACCAAACTTTGTACATCTGTATATAAGCTATAAAATTTGTTTTGTTTTTTCAGTCATAAAGAAATTATATTTTGGTGCGTGTGAATCTAATATATACCAAGACGTTTTTATCTGAGCAATTTCAATAACTGTGAAGTTACGGTCACTGCTCTAGCTTAGGTGTTGCTGCATATGCAAATATTATTTAACAGTACGTTTAAATAATTTGACTGGATTGGATGAGGATTGAAAATACAATAATAAATGAACTAATACACCCAGTATAAGTTGTAGATGGAATTTTGAAACATGAGCTGTACATAGAAATCTGTTGTTTTAATGACACATCTCGGAAAGATAAAATTGTTACCTTAAAGTTTTAACAGAGCAGGTTAAGCGTGCCCAGATTGCGAATCCGATAATTCATTGTTCATGTCTAATTGCGCTTCGCACCTTAAGGATGTTTTATAAAGATGCAGTGAAACCCAACTATTTGTTAAGAAAAGAATATTCTTTTATATGCAAAAACGGCTCCTTTGGGTTGAGAAAATATTTTACATAGAAGAGCGAACAACGTTTCGACCTTCTTCGGTCATCGTCAGGTTCACAAAGAAAGAGGTAACTGACCGGAAGCTGACCACATGTTTGAAAGGGTTGTGTAACTGTGTGTCGAAATGTAGAGGGCGGTGTTAGATGTTTGAATATATAATTTTATTTATTTTATTATATTAATATAGGTATAAAGGCGTTCCTTTATATTGGTTTATTTTGGGTTTAAGTTGTTGTATAAGTAAGGCTTCTTTAATTTTGCGTTTGTTTATGTTTGTTTCTTTATTTAGTATTTGAGTGTTTTCTATGGTTATGTTGTGTTTATTTGACTTGCAGTGTTCGAAAACGTGTGAAGGTGACTTTTATGTTCTTTGAATCTGGTTTCCATTTTCTACTTGTTTCTCAATATAGAAGTCGTGGCAGTTATCACATTGTATTTTATAAATAATGTTGGTGTGGTGTTTGTCAGTGTAGTTTTTTTAGTATAGACCTCAGTTTTGTGCCGGGTTTTGAATAAATTTGGTATTAACTGGAATGTCATATTTTGTTACTAATTTTGCCAAATGTTGGTTATTTGTTTGCTGATGTCAGGAATATATGGTATACAGCAGCATATGGTTTCGTGGTTTTTTGATTCGTGAGCTGTATTTACTTTAGTTGGTTGATTTTGCTTTCTGTCTAGGTGTTTGCTTATAATGTTTTCTACGGTTTGTGGAGGAAACTTATTGATGTTGATGAAGTATTGTTTTATTTTGTCTAATTCATCGTTAATTTTATCTGGTGAGTATAGTTTTATGGCTGTGTTTATTTGGTTTCTTAGTATGTTGAGTTTTTGTTTTGTTTCATGTGCTGAGTCCCAAGGAATGTATAGTCCAGTATTCTGTTTTTTGGTGATGGGTGGTGTTAACTACTTACTTTACTCTAGAGCCGGCAATAACGAGTTGGACTGTGAGTTAGAATCTTCATGGTTTGTGTCCTGTTGATTTAAAACTCGCCCCACGCTTTGGTTCGGATGCTATTATTCGACTAGAATATTCCAAGACTAGTCTAACAACTTAAAATTAGTAACGGGTATCGCATAAAATAACCGAAACAAACAACGTAAATGTCTTTTGTTTGATTTTTATCAATAAACACAGAATGTTTGAAAAGCGGCAATACGTGAGTTTAGTGTGATTTGTGTAAAAATGTCGCAAACAACGCTGTCCATTCTATGACTAAGAGAGTGACCAATCCCGTTCTTTTGGTGCCATTTAACTTACTGAAAGAAAGAGTTGAGTTCATACATAGCCACAAACCCTAGTAAAGATGTAGCCGTGGATAATAGCGAAAGACGACCCTTCTATATGAAGTCTCTAAATGAATCATACGGATGATGTGTTAACTGTCATAACCTTCTCGCGGTGCATGGCACCGATACATCTGCTAGTACATTCAATTTCTCAAACATTTCGTACACGTCACTACCAAGTTCTTTGATACAAGCGGCACCTGCACGCACATAATAACTTCAGTTTTAAATATCTTATTTCCCATGATACCATCAAATAAACATTCTATATCAATTGTAAGAAGTGCACGAGGATCTCCACGTTAGTTGTTCGAGGTATCGGTATTTAGAAATTGTAAACTCGGTAAGGTCAGGTTATTGCGGTCCAGGTATCGATGTTTGGAACTTGTAAACGCGTGAGGGTTAGGTTCAAATAACCTTTTCCTCCCTCCAACACTTTATTAGTTTCTGTTCAATATTGATTTAATTACAACAAGAAGACCACGCTGACCTCTATCAAAACCATCTCCATGTAGGTAATTATATCAATATTGCTGTATTAAATACACTTTCACTTCATCTGATTGCCCACAGTATACGAACTGTTCCAGTTGCATTTTTCACATTTTCAATTATTCTAAATTTCTTCAAGAGCATTCGTATATGAAATCTTTCTAATGCCTTCACACTTAACTAGAATTATTGATATGAATGTCTTGTATTGAGTAACTTAATTTACTTTTATTTTATAAATGTTAAGGGGGGAATAGTACTTACAACTATTTCCATATTATATGTAAAAACGGTCCAGTTCACGTACCATACCATTTTTTTACCAATCTGTTGTGAAATGATTTCGTAAGCTATGTAGGAGTCTATCTGTCATACTTTAAGAGTTATTCAAGCCTGTAGCAGTTAGGTAACTGTTCTTTATCAGGTTGTCTTTGTATCACGTTTGAACAGCTGAATGAAGTCTGCCTCGTTTCGACAGCGCTAAACAACTAATTTAGACTTATTTATTAGCAATCACGTATCTGTTATGTACATCAGTAACATGCAATACCTAATTAACGAAATGTATGATATTTCTACACATGGTCCTAAAAGCTAGAGCAGTAGAATAAAATAACCTTGTGTTCATTTTGCTTCATTGTGGAGTTCTGCGCAACGACACTAGAGGGCTATCTGCAATTGTCGTCCCTAATTCTGAAGTGACAAACTGAAAGAAAGGTAGCTAGTAAACACCACTTCTTGAGCCATACTTTACCTACGAATAAGGATTTACTGTTACCTTTCAACGTCCCCACGGCTGAAGTTGGGAGATATTTCAATTCCAAGTATTGCAAGTTTAGTGCCCCAACCACCAGGCTAAACTTTAACTTACGAAAAATGTTTCAATATTTTAATTAACGACACTGACAATCTACAAATGCTGTTGTTACTTTCTACAATTAAGGTGGAATTTTACTTCTAAACGTCTTAAACTTCTGTTAAAACGATGGAGGTTGCTTAAAACTAACAATTTTAAACAGATCATCAAAGAGAAACATTAACTTTGTATATTTGATTTAAACATCTTCATTTCAGTTTTATGACGTTTAGATTTTAATTCTCTGTCTTTTTACAGATGTTTGAAGAAGAAAGCTATGATCGCTCTCTTCAAGTAATCTGATATCATCATAACGACGTGAAATTTAAAATGAAAATAACCACAAACGTTTCTCCTTGCTGACCAAACAGTGAAGAACCGATCATTCGTTTCCAAGAAACATGCGCATTGAAGTACAAGTAGCCCTGAACTTTCTCATTTCCTTTCTTTACAACAAACTACCACGAAGGCGAGTGAATCACTATGCTGAGGAACTTGAAAAAGCATTGCGACAAAAGTTTGCTGGGCACTGGTACCCAGAAAAAGACCTTTGAAAGGGTCTGGATACCGTTGTTTGAAACCCCCCCTCTGGATCCGGTGTTTTGCGTTGCTGCTGCGCAATGTGGTGTGGATCTACATGATATTCAGACGGACTTACCAAAGTATCTCAGTATCGACCCAGGAGAAGTGTCGTACCGCCTAGGAGAAAAGGGGCTAGTTAAAGGGCTGTACAACAGAGTAAACAATTGTGAAGAACCTTCGACGTACAACTTCCCAGGCGCTTTTAACCCTGATGCTCAATGCTTCGAACCTCTGGACAATGTGACGTCGAATTTGAACCAGACATTTCTCTGTTATTCCCCATCTTCCTTACTCACCTCTGACCTAACTTCGACGTATAAACCAAACAATTCGGGAAACAATTTTCCTTCCATTTCAACAGCTCCTCTAACTTTTACAACCGCCACCTTTGCACAAACTAAGTTTGGCTCTACAAAACTTAAAAATCTCGGAAAGAAATATCATCTCCTCTCTCCAATGGAACTTACCAATCACATTAACCAAAGGACGACAGGACAACAGCCCATCTCCCAGCATCCACATCATCTACCTTTCATGTCTAATCCCTTCCCAGTTCCAGAAGCCACAGGCAATATATTTGGCTCATCAACAGGATTCTCTACAACCTACACAACAGAGCTTGTCTTCATCCAAAACCCAATATCATTTAGACACGAGATTATTCATAATGACACCAACCCAGCAGTCACGGTTTCTAATGTCCACTGTAAACGTTCATGATAATTTACCAATTGCAAGCACACAGGGCTTGAAAGTATATGATAAAAACAACCTTGGTGGGTTTGAAAGAGATATGGACTCCTTAAAAAACATTTCTAACTTAGCTACGTCAGGATCAATCCTAAAAGCTGGCACGTCGTTCAAACAACCACCCCAACTTCAAGTGGGCGTTCCTACCCAGAATAATCAATTTTCAACCGTCTTTGACAAGCCAACTATTTCAAATAGTGGAAATTCTTCGACAACTGAAATGCAATCCAGTGTTCTCCCGTTTAGACAAGTAAATTTCGAAGTACTTGGGTCGGGCTCATCATCAACATTTACGTATCCCAGTTATTACCCTCATCTTTTGCTTGCGAATTGAAAAAAACAAAACACTATTTTCTGTCCAAGTGAAATAAATTCAGTCGCTTGATTAAGATCACTTACGATTATTCGATGTTTATACTCTTGAAAGTAGATGTTACATGTCGTGTGATACCTTAACTACAATAAGTTGCCAAAAACCAAAAAATGCTATTCATATTCTACAAAACATTCCTCATTACCAAAATGCCTTTCACGAAATTTGTGGACATCAGAAATATCCTGCTACGAAGAAACAGTTCTCAGAGTAAAAGACATAAAAATATGTTTGTTTAGATCTGTCTTTAGCACAAAATACACAACAGAAATGTTGAGATTCTGTGAAGGACATTCTGGGAATATCTTTGCCTTATTGGTGTTTCTGGGGGATAGAGTATCACCAAACCTATTTCTTTCTTTTATTTAGAATTATAATCAGACTTTTATTCTCACGTTAAAGTAGTCTTACTACGAACCTTCGGCCCTCTTACATGTTTGTTTGTTTGTTTTTGAATTTCGCGCAAAGCTGATCGAGGGCTATCTGCGCTAGCCGTCCCTGATAGAGAAGTGTAAGGCTAGAGGGAAGGCAGCAGTCATCACCACCCACCGCCAAATATTGGGCTACTTTTTTACCAACGAATAGTGGGACTGACTGTACCATTATAACGCCCCCACGGCAAAAAGGTCGAGCATGTTTGTGACGGGGATTCAAACCCGCGTCCGTCAGATTGCGAGTCAAGCGACCTACGTAGAAAAAAGTCCGTTTATAATTCTAATTGTTAATCTACCTACATTATGAGATTTAATTTGTATTTCCTTTGTGAAATTATTATTTTCATTGTATTTTGACATATCTTAGCAAGTGTACGTGTGCGTGTGGCTGCACCAAAGACGTTTTTCTAAAGTCGCGATTTAACTCAAATATTTATGATAAAAAAGCAACGTAGATTCGAAACATCAATTAAACACAAAAATACGAAATCATCTAACCCGAGCACTTTCAAAAGGTGGGTCTCTTCTTCTGGGGTTCCCTATTTGTCCCTGATGAAAAAAGATCCATCCTCTGATGGTTATGGTCATACGATTTAGTCTTTTGGTAAATGTCAAGTAGTTATTAAAGCAGTCATCTTTACACCAAATATTTTTTGCACTACAGTTCTTATGTGCTTAATAAGTGGATGTGGTCTAACGTTTTATTTTTGATGGATCAAGGATTTGTGTGTTACTTTTTTCCCCAAAATGTACATATTTTATTAAAACAAGTCAAGAAGCATTTTCCAGCTTTTAAACGTTGAATGTTTCGTTTCAACATTATGATTATATTCTGATTGGATGATTTAACAGCTACATCATGGAGTTCAAACCAAAATCTGGATTTCGATACCTGTTGTGGTAAAAGCATAGACAGATCATTGTGTAGCTTTGCAGTAAGTAAAACAAGCAACCCTTTGTCTGCCCTCCAGTAACTCGGCGGTAAGCTCGAAGGCTTATAATGATAGAATTAACGATTCAGTCTCTGCGGTGGACACTGAAAATAGTTCATACTGTAAGGTTTTTGCACCTAATTTGTTTTGGCTAATCTTGATAAATTACTCAAGCATCGAAAGGAACAAACGGGATAGAATTCTGTCCACTACATACACTTCAGATCACTACCTGCTGAGAAAACTAGCTTTACTTCTAACAAAGTTTAAACTCTCAAACATTCAACTAACTTTATAAGATAGCAACAGAAAAAACGTGGGTACTAGACAATAAATAACATCAACTGTTTGTTACGATATTATTCGAAACGTTAACCATTCGATATGTTAATAGTGAGAAATGTTTAAACATCGAATCCCACAGGTTAACAATAAGAAATGTTTAAACACTGAATCCTACAGGTTAACAATAATAATTGTTTAAACACTGAATCCTACAGGTTAACAATAAGAAATGTTTAAACACTGAATCCTACAGGTTAACAATAAGAATTGTTTAAACTATGAGTATCAGAAACTAATGATAACAAATAATGCGTCTTTTAATCTGTGTTATATGAAAGTGATACAACACTTTTAGTCCCTATTCTACTGTGGTGTTTAGCTAACATGCCTATGCTGACGGTTTTTGAGCGTGTGTGTGTGTTGTCTGCCAGATTTTTGTTGTTTCATATAAGACTAGTTCTTGTTATGTGTATTAAATCATACTTCACATGTAAAGGGTTAAAAAAATCGTGAATTTTTAGCTTATTTTACTTTATATAACTTTATATAACTCATCAGAGAAGGTCAAGTTTATGGGGAGCACGTAGAGAAAAAGATAGCAGTTGAGAAACGATCTATCACTCCTTGCTCTAATAACCAACTTTGTTCTGGCTATTTATTTTGGTTAGAGCCATATTTCTCAAACGTCAAGTACTTCTATCGCTTTCACAGCGATGAAACTTCAATTCAAAGAACTCGAGTTAAAGTGAACGTAGAATATTTAATACTATATCAACCAAGTTTCTCTTTGATATACCATGAATACACGATGTCCATCAGTTACAATCGTGTATCTCAAATGAAACCTAACTTGGCGTAACAATAAGAACTTTGGAAGTTGAAAGTTATAACAGTTCCTTGCACTAAATGAACAGCTGTTGTAAGGGTGTACAAAAATAAATATACCAAAAATAAAGTTGAATAGCTGTATTGTTACTTGAGATAACAAAGTGGTGGGCTTGTAAGTGTTTTGTTCTTGTTTCTGTTACTGGAAATTCGTATTTACACATGTTATAAGAGTTATTTATTCCACAACTCCAAGAAATTCATGACTTGTTACAAAGAACTATCTTCCAACAGGATGGAGCACCATCCTACTTTGATTGAGTTGTTGGTGTTTCTAAACCAAAATTTTCCAGAGTTGGATTGGTTGGGGAAAACCTTTCAAATGGCCTGCTCGTTCACCCAATTTAGCCCGTCTGGGTTTTCACCTCTGGGGCGTTTTGAAAACAATCTACCATTAAAAACCAAAAGACCTTGAAGAAGTGAAACATTGAATTCGTGATGCTGTCTTGTTTATCCTTTCTGCTGTGTTGGAAAACGTTTTCTCAGAATTTGACCACGAAATTAATTATAGCGAATGATGGAAGCCTTGTAGAAGTCCATTCATTATTAAACCTAAAATTTGCAAATATACTACTTGTGTTTATATTCAAATTTTGTTGTGATCTGAAATAAGAGGAAAGTTATTCAACTTTATTTTTAATATGTTCATTTTTGGACACTATTTTTTACTTACAAATAATACAAAATCTCCTTTTCTAATATAGGAAAGTTGGCTACTGTTGGCTACTTTACTTCAACGTTGAGGTTGAGTTTAAATCTGAAAGACAAAAATCTTTTAAGACAATATGCCAAACTTGGTTTCATATACCATTTACAGCCTTTAACCTTCGTGGGTTACAGATAAGACCACAGATAACCATGATACCAAACTTGGTTTCATATATTATTTATAGCCCTTAAACTTGGTTGGTTACAGATAAGACCACAGATGACCATGATACCACACTTGGTTTCATATCTGTATTTATAAACCTTGACCTTAGTGGGTTACAGATAAGATCACAGATGACCATGATGCCAAACTTGGTTTCATATCTGTATTTCTGAAAATTGCACAATAAATTCTTCAATTCGAACACAGATGCCTGTATACGTATTAAAATACTAATTATAAACGTCATTACAGAAAGTAAGTCCTAATTTTTACTTCCAGCCCAGTTTGCTGGCTTTAATTATGCATTCAAATTTACTGATAAGCTATAAAGCATAGAAATCAATGTTCCAACGAGACGCCTGTCTTTAAAATGAACAAACTACCAATAAACCCATAAAAAGGATCTTAAAACCTTGAAAATTACATTTCATAGACTGTTTTTGTCAGAAATTAATATAACAACTCCGGCTACACGAACTTATCTGGCTTGAAACTAAAATTCGATGAGAATACATGTACAATCGGTTCTTTCAGTGCATTACTATTCACGTTTCACTCAGAAGAAACGTCATATTAAACGTTTCAGCGAAAGTCACCAGAAGCTTTTATTTCGAGAGAAGTTTTGTACAGATAAAAAGTTACTTTTATTAAATACAACTATGTGAAAATAAGAAACGAATGTATTGTCTAATTATAAAGTAGGACTACCACAGTTGTGTGGTAACCCTCGTATCCACACACGCATATATAGCATTGTACTGAGGTTTTTGCTTTTAAATGCTACAACACTCATTGTAAACAACTGCCCTAAAAATGTTTCAAAGCACTCACTTCTTATGTAATATACACATACGCCCTCAGTGATAATTAGACGAACTACACTTGTAATACTCATATGCCGAATCATTTGTGGGTCTCTAATAATTTGGCACATAAATGTAGAAAAATGTATTTTTCCGATGCTACTTCAAGAGCTAACGAACTCGACCGTTTTAATTAACACGAGGGGCGTGTGTGTAGGCGTTGTGATGTTCTTAAACTAAGAAGGACTGTCATCAAATTGCTGCTCGTTCTCTCCAGACATAATAGGTATACAAGTATTTAGTTGATGAAACCACGTAACAAACCGTTAACGTAACGGATGTTCTGGAGTCATCCACTCGCTCTTGAAATGCGATTTTAACCCTTAAACGACAGCTATCCTCAAGTGATGCTGCTACCTACAGCATTCTCATTGTTTAAAGGTTAACACGTGTAAAGACAAACCGAAACAAGCTGTTTTCCGTACATAAAAGCCTGTGGGATGAAAAGTTTCTGCGTCCGTTTCAAGAAAAGCTACACAATGATATCTGCTCCAGCCGTTCCTAGTTATGAGCTGAGAGTCTAGAAGGAAGGCGGGTGTCACCATCACAACCAATTACGGACTTTTAGACCACGATGAGAACTTAACATTTTAGAGACTGACAAAACTTTCTGATTAAATACAAAATTAATATGTACTACCTTCTAAACGAATCTTCAATTTTCTTCCAACATAACGTTATTACGTACCTTCCAAGCGAATATTTAATCTTATTTCACTTTTTATAACATATCCTGTACAGAACACACAGCAACAATAACTTCTTTCACGACGAAAACAAGGTCAATGTATTTAAAGCACTTTAGATAAGAAATAACTATACATCTTGTCCCCTATAAAAGTGTTTTCTCCGTAGAGTTCAGTGATAGTGCCAAAACAACAAATGACGTACATCTTTTTTTATTTAATATTATCAACATAATTTTGTTTGTTTATATTTATGTTCTAAAACAAAAAGCTACACAATGGGCCACATGTATTAAGCCTTCCAATGCAGATATCGAACCCCTCAGAGTTACCACTGAGGCTGATATTAACAAACACACAAATACATAAATTGGAATTCCTCTTGAAATCACTAACGGTCACTGCTCAACTAGGTTTAGCACTAACATAGTGAATATCGGTCACTGCTCAACTAGGTTTAACACTAACATAGTGAATATCGGTCACTGCTCAACTAGGTTTAACACTAACATAGTGAATATCGGTCACTGCTCAGCTAGGTTTAACACTAACATAGTGAATATCGGTCACTGCTCAACTAGGTTTAACACTAACATAGTGAATATCGGTCACTGCTCAACTAGGTTTAACACTAACATAGTGAATATCGGTCACTGCTCAACTAGGTTTAACACTAACATAGTGAATATCGGTCACTGCTCAACTAGGTTTAACACTAGCATAGTGAATATCGGTCACTGCTCAACTAGGTTTAACACTAACATAATGAATATCGGTCACTGCTCAAATAGGTTTAACACTAACATAATGAATATCGGTCACTGCTCAAATAGGTTTAACACTAACATAATGAATATCGGTCACTGCTCAAATAGGTTTAACACTAACATAATGAATATCGGTCATTGCTCAAATAGGTTTAACACTAACATAATGAATATCGATCACTGCTCAAATAGGTTTAACACTAACATAATGAATATCGATCACTGCTCAAATAGGTTTAACACTAACATAATGAATATCGATCACTGCTCAAATAGGTTTAACACTAACATAATGAATATCGGTCACTGCTCAACTAGGTTTAACACATATACTGTCGATTGATATTTTAAAGTGTTTTTTTTTCTTACTGGTTATGGGAGATTTCAAGCTCTAAATTGTTTAAATTATCATTGTAGCAACTAGTTAATAAGGTTTAACACTCAAACCTCAAATTCATAAACTTTTTACTACACTATTGTAGCATTTCAAGATAATTCTTATTATACTAAAGTCTTCCTGGATAATGTTTATAACACTAACGCCCTTCAAAATACTTTGTATTACGCTAATGCTTTCCAAAATAATTTTTACTACACTAATGGCCTCCAAAATACTTTTTATTATGCTAATGCTTTACAAAATAATTTTTACTATACTAATACCATCCAAAATACTTTTTATTATGCTAATTCTTTCCGAAATAATTTTTACTATGCTAATGCCCTCCAAATTACTTATTACGCTAATGCTTTACAAAATATTTTTATTCCACTAATGTCCTTCCAAGATAATTATTACACTCATAATCTTTCACGATAATCTTTCATCACGTTACTAAAGCATTCTAAGGTATTTCTATAATGCTAATGTTTTCCAATATAATTTGTTATTTCACTAATGCTTTTCAATATAATCTTCCATTGCGCTACCAAAGCATTCCAAGGTAATTTTTATCACGTTAATGGTCTCAAAGATAATTCTTATTATGCTAATGTCTTCCTGGATAATTTTTATTACACTAACGCCCTCAAAAATACATTTTATTATGCTAATGCTTTCCAAAATAATTTTTACCACACTAATGCCCTCCAAAATACTTTTTATTACGCTAACGTTTTCCAAAACAATTGTTACAACACTAATGCCTTCCAACATATTTATTACTCTAATACTTTTCAAAATAATCTTTTATCACGTTACTAAAGCATTATAAGATATTTTTATCATGCTAATGCTTTCAAATATAATTTTTATTACATTAATGCTGTCCAATATAATCTTTTATTGCGCTACCATACCATTCCAAGGTAATTTTTATCACGCTAATGCTCTCAAAGATAAATTTTATTTACGCTACTTCTTTCCAAAGTAATTTTTATTACGCTAATGGTTTCCAAGATAATTTTATTCTTTATTTTATCAACCAAAAATAACTATAGCCTTGTTTAATGAAAATATACCCACTAATGACATACTGGCCATGCAGTGAATCAGCAGTAAGCCAACGGTCTTGCAAAGTTAAAATCCAGAGTTCGAGTCCCCGTGGTGGATTGAACAAACAAGGTGCATTGTGTAGCTGAAACACATGGAAAATGTTGAATCGGGCTGTTACTAACCCTCACTGAGAAAAACCTTAATACTAACATGGTTAAAATGTTTGTTATACGCTAATAGCCCAGCTAGTAAAATTATAATTTCCAGATGGAAGATAAGACGAGCTCGTCAGCATAATTATATTGGTTCTAAAGAAAAACAGAAAAATAGGCTTAAATTTATTTAAATCATTAATAACGACATATAAAGTTTCAAAATTAGGACGAAATTCCTTTGTTTCAGAACTACACAATAGTTATCTGCACCTGATTAGCTCTTTCCTTAGAGGGAAGGCAGCGAGTCATCAGCTACCTCTGCTAATCCTTCAGCTACTCTCGTCTTATCGAATAACGAGACATGAACATTACTCTTGCAGCGATATATTTATATCAATCTGACGCGATCCAATGATCCTAAAATTCATACATCAGGTACGACCATGAAATTTTATGCAGGTGAAGCTAAGCCCTCTTTCAACGTATCAACATCATGAGTTGATCTTTCTAGCAATGGTTAACTCTCTAAGGAAAAAAAAACACACAAGACACCTGCTTCAGTACCTTCTGTAAGACCCTCTCCAGATTAGACCCCTCTTGACATATAACCAACTAATTTGTTTCAGCGCCTTTCAAATGAGGAAACTCATGATGACGAGAAACCCACTTCAAGGGAAAATGTCAAACAATGAAGAAACTAGAAACAAAAAATCAATGTATGTCATGATTCTTCTCGTCCATCATACAACAGGTTCAACTTAGCGACGAAAGACTTCTGGCTACTAGATTTCCCTTGGGCATCGAAAACTGCAACGTTCTTTTGAAACCCAGCTGACGGAATGATGAGAAAAAGTTAGAAGATTTTCCAGTAACAGCGTATTTACAAATAATTATACGGATACAAAACACGACAAACAAATGTTTTAGGTCATTTCTCGCGTCTTCTTTTTATTTTTGTCGTCAAAACAAAATCGCTCTTAAAACTCTTGACACACTGACAACGTCCACTAGTCCTGGGAGGACAGCGCAAAATGTTCACTAGTCCTGAACAGTCCACTATATCTGAATGCACAGAGCAGGATTTCCACTAGTTCTGAATGGAAAGATACACTATGGGCTATCTACGATGTGAATAGTGCAGGAATCGAACTGTGATTTTTAGCCTTATAAGTCCTTAAGGTTAACTAATCAGCCACCAATGGAGTAAGTAAGGAGAAAAGTGTTTTTGTTAGTCATGACGCTGCACAAATCTGAGGTGAGACCACATTGGGATCAAACTGTCAATTTTAATGTTATAAGCCCTTAAAAAAGGAGGACTGTTTAGTTTCCTTCACTTACCACTTTGTAAACTGACAAATAATATATGAAAGACAAGGTTGAATTGTTGCTTGTTTATTTATTTTACAAACATTACAAAAAAAGAACCTTGTTCTGTCTTGTCCTTGTAACACTGTCTTAGGAACGACAATTACGGCTGTTTGGACTTGTTACTTAACGTCTATTATATCACAAGAAATATGTAGATCTGGTTGTTTAAACCACTGTCCATGACCTTCGTTTTCATATAGTTATTATTATTAAATTAGAAATATTATGTTTTGTTTAAGCATTTTCGCGCAAAGCTACACAAATTACTAATATTCAAATGATACAGTGAAGAGATGGAGGCTAGCAAATAGCATCTTTCGCCAACTCTTGAACATGTAAGAATAACTGTAACTATTCAGAGTGCAGAGTCTGTTTTGTTTTCTTTGCATCAATGGACCGCAAACCAGAAACCTTCAGATTCGCAATCTCAGCACAATCATTCAAAAGTCACGCCTTATCCCTGAAAGTAGGAAATTTACCGTGTGCAAATCAATTATATATTCTCTTTTACGATAATTCTAAAAGGTCCCGACACGTTCAAGCTCAACACTTATGGGAAAAAAAATATATATATAACAATGTGGCAAAAACGATGGAAACTTTCAATAAACTTCAGTCACTGTGTTTAGTTCACTCAACACTTGAGTTTCACTTGTGGGCGATATTTTCTTCGACACTGCTTCTTTGCGTATACTAAAACAGACAACCTCTACAGTTGTTACTACAGCAACAGCAGAAAATAATACAAAACCGATATCCAAGCCAGAAGGACGTGATATGGGTTCACTCAACACATGGCAATCGAGTGAAGGATTTTTTTAAATTTTTTTGCTAGTTTGATTCTACAAAGAAAACTCTAACACGGGTTTAATTAAAGTTCCACTGTTGACAGTTATTTAATACTACACTACCTTAGGTCTATAAGATTCAGCTTCCTTGAAGTTATTCAACGTTTTAAAGCCCGGCTCATTCTGGTTTCTGAATGTTTCTAAATTATTATCTCACAAAGGACTCTGTATGAATCCACCTATAACTGTCGAACCGATGGACATTTTGTCACCAAACCTGACACTTACCCTTAAGACCTACCCACACACATACTGCCTTCGACGGCCATTTAACTTTTTACATCATCTAGTATGTAGTTATTTACACAGTTAGATTTTAAGAAAACTAAGAAACATATTTTAACGGGAAAAAAAAATTTGTTTGTAAAACTTCGCCCAAAACTACACGAGAGCTAACTATGAGAGCCGTTCCTCATTTACCATGATAGAATAAAGGGAAGGCAAATAGCCGTCCCTGATTTACCAGTGACAGACTAAAGGGAAGGCAGCTAGTCAACACCACCCACCGTCAACTCTTGTGCTACTCTTTATCAATGAAAAGCTGAAAACGGGCGAGCATCTTTGGTGGTAGGATTCAAACCCCGACCAACTGATTGAGAACTGAGGCCCCTAACTACTAGACCATGCTAGACCCTCACAACAGAAGATATGTGTATATATATGTATATGTATATATATGTGTGTGTGTGTGTGATTGAAAAAATAGTCAATTTATCCCTCAAATTAATTGAGTTCCAGTTAAATTCGTCTTACCCTCACTTTAATGGTAAAGCCTGTGCAGTACAGAGTGGATAAAAAATCGTATATTAAGTAAAGCTGTAGAAGACATCTACTGTTGCTAGGGCGAACGATTTAAAATTTGGATGAACATTTGAAACGTATAAAAAATTGGTAAGCAGGCACTCCAGATTGCTGTGTTATTATAATCAGCTACTTGTACCTAACATTTCAATTTTGTTTATACTCTCTTAACCATCTTTCATCGACAGATCAGATATCATCAAAACATAAACGTGTTAAACGTCGTATAAGACGAACTTATCTACTCTTTCATCACTCGGGATAGACATCGAGGTGGTCTGATACAAACAGCATTCCTTCGTACAACTCCCGAGGAAAAGGAGGTTAAGAGCATATGATAGGTCTGGTAATAATCGGTCTCACGGTTCGGTAATTATAATTTGACGTACTCGTGGCGTGCGTTAAGTACTTGTTTAGCTAAGGGAAGAAACATAGTACAAACACGCCAGGTTTGGCAACAATCGGTTCTGTATATTCGACAGTTTAGGCACACATACACAGAATGTTACTTATAAGAGAGAAATTTCTTTGCTTCCATTATTAACAAACTGTAATGTTTAGTACTGTGGAATAACACATTAGCGAGTGAGGTTCTTAATACGATAAACAAAATTGTCTTAAACACGTGGATTAGTTCTAGAAACAAACATCCGTCAGTACTTCAATTATAACAAGTTACTTGGGTCAACAGCGAACGAAAACAACGTAGTACGTTCTGAAGTTGCCTCCATGGTCAGTTTAACATGGTTCTTCTATCATAACATTTCTACCTCTGCTTAGAAAAATACAGTTTTACGTTTTAATGAGAACTTATCAGATTCGTGACACGCTTCATATCGCTGAAAGTTGACAAAAAATGTTAAAATACTTCTAGATATGAATGACTTTCTTATTTGAGTTCCGTTTGAACCGGTTTACAAGTCTCGTGAAACCGGTTCTGTGTGACACTTGACATAACTCTGAGAAGAAACAAACACAATTATCAGTGTATTCTGTTTATGTGACGTCATCCAAGCCTTGAGATCAACAAAAAACTGCACTCAGAAATCTTACACCTCCATCCAACATTAGACAGTAAAATGTTAATAACTTCACTTTACTAAATAAAGTTGGTTATCCTTCAACTTTCTATGTTAGGAATATATATGTAAAAACGGCTCGTTTGGGTTGAGAAAATGTTTTACGTAGAGGAGCGAACAACGTTTCGACCTTCTTCTTGTGAACCTGACGATGACAGAAGAAGGTCGAAACGTTGTTCACTCCTCTACGTAAAACATTTTCTCAACCCAAACGAGCCGTTTTTACAAATATATTTCTCTACAAGTGGGTTTTCTCCACATCACTGTGTTAGGAATAGCTGTACTCAAGTTCCGCTCATAAACATAACGTACCGAGTCTGATCGTACCAACTGAATGTACCGAATCTGATTGTACCAACTGAATGTACCGAGTCTGATCGTACCAACTAGAAGTACCGAGTCTGATTGTACCAACTAGAAGTACCGAGTCTGATTGTACCAACTGAAGGTACCGAGTCTGATCGTACCAGCTGGAAGCACTGAGTCTGAGCGATCTATAGACAACTGATCCCCCAAACTATGTTCACAACACACCGATACAGACACTGATTCTGAATCATTTAATAAAAACTAATATTACAGCTGCAGTAATGCTATGGACACTAACAACCACGTGCTCTAATTATAATTACAATTGGTTCGTTATAAGGTTAACGTGTTATTGGAAACATCTATCCTCAGCCACGTCATTCCAAATAATGGAATAAATTTCAAAGTTGTCTATTACTTTATACTAAGTTGTATAAGAGCCATTTCTGTCCAACATAAACTGTAAGCTCTTAAGCTATAAGTTAGTTTCACTATTTTAACGGTTGTACGTACATTAGAATTAGGGAATAAATGTATTATTGTTGGTGATAACAAAGTTAACTGATATAATATAACAAACAAATAATGTCGTTTGGTTAGTTCTTACCAAAATATGCGCGTTTTGCTTATGAGTTAAATAAAAATAACACTAAATACAATTTACTTCTCAGTGTGGTGCACATCATAACAGCTATTGTTAATGAAAATTAATAACATATATATACGTAAGTGTGCGTATACAAATATATATACATACTCGCATGTAAACAATAAAATATTTCTACGCGGTATCTTCGCATTCAGAAATACCTTGTCACCGGCAATGTGATTATTTCCAAATACCAATGTTCACTGTAGCTTGATGGTACTTTGGTAGCTTTACGTTCATTCCTACTGTACGGTGATTCAGGTGTTAAATCTTTTTTTTCTTCTGTATACTATCATAAATGAACTACTTTTACAACCGAAGTTTTCACTAGCACTGTCCAGGTCAGTCAGATACCGTTAATATAGCCTTTTTACTTGTGTATGTATATAATGTCTAAACCACTGCTATACAATATCACAGGAGTTTAATATTTAACGAAAGACCTACTCAGCACTGGGTACAGTAAAATGTAGTGTGCAACGCTTCAGTTAGGTGGTGTGTCCGTGTATTATACACATAAAGTTTTAAAAAATGTATGTCGCGTACGAGTTATTTATGTACTACCACAACACGCTACAATGTAATTCGTTATGCCTAGTTATTCCACACATGAACGCTTACATCAAAGGTGAATTTTATAATTTATAGTACTAGTCAACAGATTACAAAAAATCCGAATTTATCAAGTGTGTATAATATATATATATATCCACGAAAATTCTTAACCGTGTAGTAAAAGTGGACGTTTACAAAATAGAAATAAAGAAACGTATTAGCATGAAACGTGAATTACATAACAGAATATCATATTTTCATATTAAAGTTTTCCGGTTCTATTTGTATAGCCCCCCGCTAGTACAGCAGTATGTCTCCGGATTTACAACGCTAAAATCAGGGGTTCGATTCCCCTCGGTGGGCTCAGTAGATAGCCCGACGTGGCTTTGCTATAAGAAAACACACACATACACTATTTGCATAATCTCTGTAAGCTCTTAAATGAACATTAAGTTATTTGGTTCGGGAACATTCTATATTTAATCTATAGTAGGGTCGCCAGACACATCATTTAAATATTATTAAAATAAATTTTATAAGAAAGGTTAAGAAAAAAATAATACAAAAAAAACTACAAGATATTAAGGTATTGGTGTATCTCACTACAAGATAATATAATATTGATGTATATCACTACCAGTAACGCGCATGCGTGGAAAATGTGCAATAAGAACGTCATTCATTCAACCAACCTCACCCACCTCCATCTCAACATCTTTTGACGAACGTTTGGTTGCTTCCTCTAACTTTTATTTTAAAGAGAACGACTTATTTTAATTTACAAATAGCTTCGTTTACTTCTTCATTTTATTAAGTCAGTTTAATTAAACTTGTATACAATGCTTGATAGAAACTTGGCGATACGTCTTATTTTAATAAATATTTCATTCATAACTAAGGACAAATATTTCAACTTTTCCAAAGAATTTATTTTTTACCTCTTAAAGTTTCGGAACTATTGACTGAAACCAATTAAATAACGAATATGTCTATTTACTTATTATGTTCTCTTAGGCTTAACACAAGAAGATAAACTTCGTCACTACTGATATGTCTTTTATTTTTTACTATTGTTAATTCTCTAGCATCTCTTTTATAAAAACTGTGTTTAAAAGAAAATAACAGAAAATTAAATTGCTGAAGTGGTCTTCGCAAAGCATCGTCTTCGCCCTAGCGATATTTTTAAAACTATATTATTAAATCTATAAAAATTAACACGTTTCTCGTCTAACAACATTAACTTCTTATAGCCAGGGTTTTTTCCTAGTTCTGTTTTGTTTAGTTCCCTTACAGTTACAAAACATGAATCTGTAAGCATCAACTGACTCGTAGAGAAGTCTACTGTGTGACAACTAAAGCTACTTTCTTTATTGCGTCACAATTAAAATCTACTTTCTTTATTGCGTCGCAAATGTAAACAACATTATTGCTGCCAGTTTTTAAGTCTTACAAATTTGATTCGCGTTGTTGAATTTCGCGAATAGCTACTATAGAGCCACCTGCGTTAACCGTCTCTAATTTAGCAGTAATAAACTAATAGCCGAAACTCTTGGGCTACTCTTTCATTAACGAATAGTGGGATTGACTGTCACCAAAGGTACGTTATGAGACGGAGCTTCGAGCCCGCGACTCGCATATTGCGAGTTCAGCGACCCTAACACCAGGACATACCAGCCTCATCTTCTACATAATTAGGTCGAGAAAAGATTGAATAAAACTTTGCAAGTATCGTAAACAGGTCTTCAAATGGATTGCATACGTAGGATACGAGTTTCATCGACTCTTCTGCATTCCACCCACTCAAATAACATAACATACTTACTTGTGTTTTGACTCTTTTTATCAATAAAAATAGATTCCATTTTCTAAAAGTAGTGTTTTGAAGCAAAAGAGGTTTTGATTAATATGTCAATCTGGAACTTTGTTTTGTAAACCTTGCGCGCATGTGTTCATTCATGATTGTGTTCTTAACTTTTGTAAAATCAATGTTTGCTGCTTTTATAAACCGTTATTTTTAAACACAAGTTAAATTAACTGGACCTCGAATCTTCACTTTAACTTGTATTTCTTTGTTTCTTTCTGAATTTCATGCAAAGCTACACGAGGGCTATCTGCGCTAGCCGTCCCTATTTTAGCAGTGTAAGACTAAAGGGAAGGCAAATAGTCACCACCACCACCCACCACCAACTCTTGGACTACACTTTTACCAAGGAATAAAGGGATTGACTGAAACACTGTAACGCCCCTATGGCTGAAAGGGTGAGCATGTTTGGCGCAACGGGGATTCGAACCCACGACCCTCATTCTACGAGTAGAGCGCTTTAACTACCTGGCTATGCTGAGCAGTTAAGCCTGTAATAAGTGTTTGTCTTTAACTACATAATTTAAAGTCGTTGGTCGTCACGTTCATTTGGAAAATGAATAGTAAAAGAAAATTTATTAGCCAGATAGTTATTACTGTTTTTATTTTTATGTGAATTTCATCTTTCAATTTTAGAAAAACATACTCGAGTGTCGAGGACGCTAATGTAACGTGGCGCAACTTGATTGGCCAGTTCTTCTTTCCCTCACATCTTTATGGATTTGTCTAGACAACCTTAAAAGATCAGCATTTTAAAGTAATTGTTTTTGTCTAAAGTCTAAACTAAAACATTTCTCATTTCAGCCGCACGAGGAAATCAAGTTACGATAACTTACATTAACACTTCCTTATAAAATAAAAAAAATAAAAGATTTAACGATTTTCTCGTTTCGCTTTCTCTGATGCAGTTTTATATTACCGTTTAGAGAAAGTCCCTAAATTACAGTCTAATAACTGTTTACGTCAAGGAAAAGTGACGTTTTTGGAGATGTTTGTTAAATTTTGTGCACAACTGCTAGAGAGCTAATGTGCTAGTTGTCTCTAACTTAATTGAGATAATACAAGGACGACAGCACCCTCCGCTAATTCTTGGGCTACTCTTTACTGACGAAAGTTGTATTCAAGTTATAACACCCCCACGGTTGAAAGGTGAGCATGTTTGATGACGGGATTCGAACCAGCGACACACATTTTGCAAGTCGAATACTCTAGCCATCAGGTTATATTTTCAGAGATAAACCAGGCCAAATAATACCAATAGTTAGAACAAATTCGTTCATTTCAGAATGTTAGCGCAAAGCTACACAAAAGACCCTCTGTACATAACTATACCTAATTTTAAACTTATACATAAAAGGAAGGGCAGATATCAATGGCACCTACCGGGAATTCAGGAGCTATGCATATCCTTGTCTGACCAAATAGTGATTTGACCGTCACTCTTATAACACACTCGCACCTTCCAAGTAAGAAGTGGACGTTTAGTGCAACAGGCTACAGAGTATATTTCCTTATATTAAAAATCCGGGCACGTAAACCACTGGAATAGAACAGCAAGACATATACCAATTACAACTCCAAAAGGAATCCCTCCGACAGCGAGTGCGCCCAACTGAAGAATAAACATAAGCACCTTACGAAGAATAGTTATTGCATGTATTTTTATTATTCAACTGATAAGCTAACCCAAACTTTCTAACTAAAGCCGACACCAGAGGTCATCCGCAAAATGTCACTGCTCATTATGATTTACGTTCCATGGTTTCTCAAGATTCTAGTTGCCATCGGACCTCTGGATGCGGTGTTACACGTTAAAATTCAACGCCTTGGTTGCGATATTTCAATCTACTTGTTTTCCAAATCCTATTGAGGTCTCTTTATGTGATACAACGTTACTTCTTAGGAACTAAACATCTTGGACAGATAAATTAGTTTACTTTGGGGGATACAAATGAGGACAATATTCACGATACGGTTTCGTATTTAAAGAAGAAGTTGAATACATCATGAAGTATGTCAACCGAAACGGTGGGTGATACCATTTTTAGTGGGATACTAACAATTGTTAGAAACTTAAACTGTTGCTTAAATTTCACAGACAAACGTGAACGTGCATTAAAAACTTCATGCCTGAAATTAAAAAAAAAAAATTCATCTCCTGTAAACACTTTCTTCACTAACTTTTGGTACGTAGGATATTTTAATACTGAGTAAACATACGAATACGTAATTTCATACTTTTGACGTATGTCGTATCGAGTGACAACTTAAATGGCCTGTATTTAAAAAAGAACAAACTATTCCTGCATTTCACAATATAAGTTCCAAATAACTGGAAGTTACCACCCTTTGCATCAATTTATTGACCTGAAGTAAACATCTTTGTCTTTGTAAAAGGTATTTCAAGGAATATTTGTTTCCATTAACACAGCAAGAATGGATGTCTACCGTGACAAATATCTCCAGAAGTCACGAGTGGACGCACCCCACTAGAAGAATGTTGGTAAGACCCCTTTCACAAATGCACAACGTCTCTGAGGAGAGAAGAAAAAAACCTTACATTTTCAGGACGTATGACGACGAAATATTTACTAATAACGATTTCTACTCGGTTGTAGTGGAAACATTAATTCCATTACACATCTAAATATCTGTATTAAAAGATATTCCAAAATAAAATCAAACCGCCATCTCGTCAGAAAAATAACCAAACGCTAGTTTCAACCAAGTAATATTGACTTCTATAAAATTTCAAGTTCAACACAGTGAAGATGAGTCATCAGGTATCGTGATGACAAATACATCACATCAAAACCTCAAGTTCAACGCAGTGAAGATGAGTCAAAATGTATCGTGATGACAAATACATCACATCAAAACCTCAAGTTCAACAGAGTGAAAATGAGTCATCAGGTATCATGATAACAAATACATAACGTCAAAACCTCAAGTTCAACACAGTAAAGATGAGTCATCAGGTGTCGTGATGACAAATACATCACATCAAAACCTCAAGTTCAACACAGTGAAGATGAGTCATCAGGTGTCGTGATGACAAATACATCACATCAAAACCTCAAGTTCAACACAGTGAAGATGAGTCATCAGGTGTCGTGATGACAAATACATCACATCAAAACCTCAAGTCCAACAGAGTGAAAATGAGTCATCAGGTATCATGATAACAAATACATAACGTCAAAACCTCAAGTTCAACACAGTAAAGATGAGTCATCAGGTGTCGTGATGACAAATACATCACATCAAAACCTCAAGTTCAACACAGTGAAGATGAGTCATCAGGTGTCGTGATGACAAATACATCACATCAAAACCTCAAGTTCAACACAGTGAAGATGAGTCATCAGGTGTCGTGATGACAAATACATCACATCAAAACCTCAAGTTCAACGCAGTGAAGATGAGTTATCAGGTATCGTGATGACATATCAGATCTAAACGTGTAACTTCAGATGCTGAACATGTTTCATCAGTATCACGTTACATCTGAATGTCTTTATAAAAATCCTCATGACTAAAGATATAAAAATCCTCATGACTAAAGATATTGATATTGAAATATTTATCTTGTCAGATCTTAAGTCGAACTGTGTCGTGCTATTTGAGTGTGAAAACTGGATAGTTTACAACAGAAATTTGTAAAAGAAAAATATTTAACTATGTGACGAATGGACGATTAAAATTATATTTCAAAACAGGTCGATTCACTGATATAGAAACAAAAATAAGATTGGATATTGTGTTTTGTTTCATTCCGTATATCAATGCCTTTTATGTCATTCTTCTAAAGAAAGGAATCGATTTTTAAAAGAAGCTTTTCCTCTATTACAACTAACATGAAGATTTCGTTGAGATTTATTCAAGGAATAATAATCCTCTAGTGTATCGCATCAAAATTAGGGACGACAAGCGTATGTAGCCCTCGAGAACCTTTGCGTGAAATTCAACAAGTGATCAAACGAAATTTATTAGAATTTCATTATACTAGTGGATTATTGTTCCTTGAATAAATCTCAGGTGAGCCCCGCACACCAACTATTGAGCTTCTCTTCGCCAGCGGCTGAAATGGTGAGCATGTTCGGTGAAACAACTTGAACCGACGACCCGCAAATTGCGAGTCGAGCGCCCTCTAACTACTAGGTCTAATTGTAATAAAAAAGCTATTGAGCTAATATTACGAGAAACGCGAGATATCTATATTGATATACGAGGTCTGTTCAAAAAATACGCGGACTGTTTGAATTGCGCGGCTCCAGTTGGTTCCCGGGGGAAATCCGCTTGGTGTCGCTAGGTTCGCACAGATCAGCTGATTACGACGCCATTTTCCGATTGCAGATATCTTCATTTGTGTATTAGCTACGCGGTTTTAAGTGAAGTGCGATTTTTTCGTTTGGCGGATTTCAGAATGAATGACCTGAAGGAGCAACGACTTGCTGTGAAATTTTGTGTTAAACTTGAAAAATCTGCGACTGAAACTTTTGCTATGCTTAACACGGCTTATGGTGATGTTGCTATGAAGCGTACGGCATGTTTCAAGTGGCATGAACGTTTTAAGGATGGTCGACAGTCCATTGAAGATGATGAGCGTCCTGGACGTCCTTCCACGTCATTATGCCAAATGCGGGCAAATCGACGTCTGACTGTCAGGGAGCTTGCTGAAGAGTGTGGGATATCAGTTGGATCTTGTTACGAGATTTTGACTGAAAAATTGAAGATGCACCGCGTTGCTGCGAAATTCAGCCCTCAGAACTCGTGAATTTTTGGCCAAACACTCGATCACTGTTCTTCCCCACCCTCCTACTCACCTGACCTTGCTCCTTGCGATTTTTTCTTGTTCCCCAAACTCAAAAGACCCTTAAAAGGAAGAAGATTTGAGACGATTCCCGAGATTAAGGCAAATGCGACGAAGGAGCTGGAGGACATTACAAAAGAAGCATACCAGGACTGTTTCAACAAGTGGAAACACCGTTGGGATAAGTGTGTGCGTTGGGGAGGAGAGTACTTTGAAGGGGTCCCAGACCTGTAACTTCTAAATAAAGTACATTTTGTTTTATGACGTCAGTCCGCGTATTTTTTGAACAGCCCTCGTATTTGGCATTCCGGACATTAATTCAATTTATCTGTCTCAAATTATTTTACGTCGTTACTGCAATGGTTAGGATTACGTTCCTCTTTCCAATAAGAAATAAGTGACAGGAAAGATAACTTTATATTCATGATAAAACTATTATCTTATACAGTCCCTAATTTTGAACTATTGACCACAAGGCACCCAACAAATCAGCAGTATCCCACCACCCACGTAAAGACTATCACTCTTATAACGCACCCACAGCTTAAAATACGAGGAATATTTTATGGCATCGCATTAATTAAAACCCGATTCGTCGGCCTCGAAGTCCTGGACCCCATTACAGATGTATTTTTGTAGTTCTCACTTGGAAGGTTAGTTACGATATTAGCTTTTCACTGTTGTTTAATATGACTTTTTTATTCGTGTCTAATGACGCACTAAGTATTAGATAAAATGCTTTCTTGCGAAAATATTGCAGGCGAAACGGCTAAAAAACAACTTTCAAGAAATTACTGTATTGCGAAAGCGCCTTCTATTTTTTACTATTCCTCACTATACATTACATACTTTAACAATTAAGCTTGTTACGTGGAATTCTTTATTGAAAATCAATAAAGTCTAACTGTCTTTTCACATTGAGGTTCAGTACTTCATTTTCTAATACAACAGAAATATCAACAATAACAAAAACATGTCAAGAACAATGACTCTCTAATATCGATTTTATAACCAATTTCCGAAATAACTAGATAAAAGTTAATCGAGTTCCTAATTACATACTATTGGAACAAAACATATTTTATGGCGGTGAAATAACTAAAAATTAAAGATTACACTACGTAACACAAATTTTGTTCCTGGATAGTATGTGTTATTTCTTATTTGCTTATGTTGTAAAAGTACAGAAAATGGCCATTATTACCTTCAAACTTTGCTTTTGTGTCCTGGATAATGAAATTTACAAACTAACCTAATTTCTATGTAAAAACGGGAAAATTTGCACATTTTCATTTACATAAGGTTTGAATAAAACAACATATGAATCAAAATTTACATATATTTATACTAAAGTTATACAAAAATGTTTAGAAGTGAGTAGTTTTTCGAGATTTGCGACTGTAATGTAAATCACTTTCACGTATCAGCCCTCAAATATAGTCACCCATCATGTTTTCCTTATACGCTCCTTGGTAGTGGCGTTCAAAGTCCAGTATATCTTGGTGGAAGCGCTCGCCTCGCCCCTATGAGTATGCTCCCATGTTCTCCTTGAACTTATCTAGATGAGCGTCAAGAATATAAACTTTCAAGTACATCCTACAGCCCATTCTGCGGTAGATCTTCACCAGAGCCTCAATCAGTTCCACATAATTTTCGGCCTTGTGATTGTCATAGAAGCCCCGAACCTCTGTGACAAAGCTGCCCCAAAGTTTTTTTTTTCCTTCCTACTGAGCTTCTTGTGGAATTCTGTGGACTCCAGGATCTACTTTATTTGTGGTCCAATGAAGACACCAGCTTTGACCTTTGCCTCAGACAGCTCAGGGCAGTGTGGCACTGGGGCGATGGATGATGGAAGGTGCGGGTACATGATAGCAAATGCATTCTTGGCAGCCCGACGTTTGGAAGAGTCCACCATGCAGAAGTAACAATTGCTTGAGTGGTCAGTGGGTTCACACCAAATTCTTGGAATAGCAAACTTCATATCTCTCTTTTCCCCTCTGTACCATCTTGCAAAAGAGCAAAATAAAATTGTTATTATGAAGAATAAATTTATTTCATCCACATCTAATGTGTAAGAGGTTCACGCAAAACATTTTACGTGATATTTTTTCTATACTATTGGAAATTTAAGAAAAAATAAGTTGAAAGATATTTAAATTTTAAAAGATCTAAAATTTGTACAATATAAAATCTTATTACTCAAGCAAGCAAAAATTGTCCATCTTACCTTCTAGAGTTTTTTTGCAATGCTTGCAGGTAAAATGAGGTGCCCAGGGTTTGTCTTGATCCCCGACAGGCATGCTGAAATATGCCTTGTGGGCTTCAACCATTTTAACAGATGCTATCACAGAGTACTTTTTCGCTCTTAACTTGATAAATTGACCACATACATAGCAGAATACGTCTGGAGAATGCTTGCAGCCTCTTGATGCCATCTCTGATAAAATCAGAAAAGTCTATGTATTCACTTAGGCAGCTAGAACTAAATTGAAGTGGTGAGTGGTGATCCCCTGTATATATATATATATATTACTATGGAAAGTTCTAGAAAGTTCTTGAAAATTCTCGTAAGTTCTACAACATTCTAGAAAGTTCTTAAATTCTTGTAAGTTCGAGAAAATTCTCTATCAGCTACTCAGCACTGAATCTACTTGGAATGATCTGGAAAATGGGTAAATTTGAAAATTTCATTACCCAGGTCACAAAAGCAAAGTTTGGAGAGAAAAATAGGACTTTTAAGATATGAAATACACAACAAACATGCTGTCAAAATATGATGTTAGCTATAAATATTAAAATTTCTTAAAGCACATACAAAAACTTTAATATTTATTGAAAATACCAAAACTTTCAGGACTCTGATCATTCCGACCAAACTTTAATAAGTCAACTGAACTGTTCTTTGTTCAAACGTTTCTAATTTTACCAAATCACTTAAAGATTAAAAATATTCAAGTCTAGTTTCACTAAGCCTAACTGTCTGTACATATTAGTTGTTTCGCTTCAATAAAAATTCCACTTACTTGCTCAACTTCTTTCGTATGTATGTTGTCAAGACAACATAATTTAGAAAGCAAAGAAATACACAGTAATTTTGATAAAAAAATTACAAAAAGGGTTCGTTACATTGTATGATGTTAGCATATATTTATACCAGGAAGATAAGTTTAACATGAAAAGTTAAAATGTGAGGAAATTATTGTAAAACGCGTATGAGACATCATTAAGTTATTTAAAAAAGGATAAATTATGCTATTTCAGTGTTCGAAATTTTTGTTTCAAAAACCTCAGTTAGGGGGGATTTTGTTTTGTTTGTTTTGGAATTTCGCACAAAGCTACTCGAGGGCTATCTGTGCTAGCCGTCCCTAATTTGGCAGTGTAAGACTAGAGGGAAGGCACCTGGCACCTAGTCATCCCCACCCACCGCCAACTCTTGGGCTACTCTTTTACCAACGAATAGTGGGATTGACCGTAACATTATAACGCCCACACGACTGGGAGAGCGAGCATGTTTGGCGCGACCGGGATGCGAACCCGCGATCCTCGGATTACGAGTCGCACGCCTTAACACGCTTGGGCATGCCGGGCCTAAATTTAGACGCAATTTGAATAGTTTTCACCCATCTACCACTGACGACAACATTTTGATCGGAAGTAACATCTTGAGCTCTCCACGATAAAAGACCGAATGAGTTTTTATTTCAGGGAAAATAAAAGTTGCAATACAGTAACCTTTTTTCAATCGGCTAAAAAATGACCTGCAAATACATTTGAGACGTTAAGCCTAAAACTGTAAGAGACATTTTATTAAACTTCAAATGAAAGCGTCCTCTGTAGTTCTGATATTTTGTTAAGATCAGGTTATAAATAACAACATAAAATAATATATCGACAACTCAACGTTAACTTCAAAGTTTTCATTTGTTAAGATACCCAGAAAACCATTTTGTTTTAAAACTAATATACTAGTCCTAGTGTTCTGTTCTCTAAACATATGTATGTATTCATCCCTCTTGTTAAAGGTAAAAAAAGTTAGATAAAAACCTTTATATTTCTATCTCGTCTGCTGACTTTCCAAGCGTCATTCTGGGATCGATAGTTTTAAACATTTGTATCTTCTATTCGTTCGAGAACAAGATATTTCTATTTAGATTCAATAACAGTCATTAGTGTCTGGCTCGAAATAAAGAGAAAGAAATAATATCTATGAGGAAAATCCAAGCACAAAAACAGCTAGAAGTTATCATGATGATTTATCTGCTAGTTGATACAATATCTATAAGAAAAAATTATAATATTGAATAGTAATCGAGACTAAGTAGTAACGCTAGAAAATGTTTCGTTATTTGTCAAACACACGAGTAAAAGTGGTAAAAAAAAAAACAAGTATTAGTCGCCACCTGTCGCTTGTATTTGAAATAATAAATGAATATGGGTAAAATATTATATACTGGTTTAGACACAGCAGTGTTTAATAAATAATTATTCTTGTTAAAGAGTCTGAAGTACAGAGACAAACAAACTATACATATGTGCTTGTATGTGCAGTCTGGTAAAAATTTGTTAAGGAGTGTCAGACTTATTGAGTTATTTTGAGAATCACCCGATAGATGACGCGAAATAAATTAATCATTGGTTTGAAATTTGCGAGGGATATCTGTTCTAGCCGTCGCTAATTTAGCAGTGTAAGACTAGAGGAAAGGCAGCTAATCATCACCACACACCACCAGCTCTTGGTCTACTCTTTTACCAACGAATAGTAGGATTGATCGTAACATTTTAATGCCCCCACGGCTGAAAGGGCGAGCATGTTTAGTGCGACCGGGATTCGAACCCGCGACCCTCGGATTACGAGTCAAACGCCTGAACACGTCAAGAGTTTTAATAAATAATAACTTTACATTTCTGGTTTACGATATAGTTATTTAATATGTATACTCTAAAATATGTTTTAAGAGTACATCATGAATACGTTTCAAAATATCTTTTCACGGCCTAATAAAATCAGTTTTAATTTTTTAGATGGGCAGTGCATTTTCTCTTTCAGTGTTTCATCAAACATATATCGATATATTATTTTATGTTGTTATTTATAACCTGATCTTAACAAAATATCAGAACTACAGAGGACGCTTTCATTTAAAGTTTAATAAAATGTCTCTTACGGTTTTAGGCTTAACGTCTCAAATGTATTTGCAGGTCATTTTTTAGCCGATTGAAAAAAGGTTACTGTATTGCAACTTTTATTTTCCCTGAAATAAAAACTCATTCGGTCTTTTATCGTGGAGAGTTCAAGATGTTACTTCCGATCAAAATGTCGTCGTCAGTGGTAGATGGGTGAAAACTATTCAAATTGCGTCTAAATTTAGGCCCGGCATGGCCAAGCGTGTTATGGCGTATGCGACTCGTAATCCGAGGGTCGCGGGTTCGCATCCCCGTCGCGCTAAACATGCTCGCCCTTTCAGCCGTGGGGGCGTTATAATGTAACGGTCAATCCCACTATTCGTTGGTAAAAAGAGTTGCCCAAGAGTTGGCGGTGGGTGGTGATGACTAGCTGCCTTCCCTCTAGCCTGACACTGCTAAATTAGGAACGTCTAGCACAGATAGCCCTCGAGTAGCTTTGTGCGAAATTCCAAAACAAACAAACAAACTAATAACGTTGTTCTCTGCTTTATTAGTAACACTGTTACTACCCATACCAGCCATTCTGAGATACATTTTTACTTCAAGTGAGTTTCTTGTCATCAAATATATTGTTAACTGTATTAAGTTGTTTATAAAGTCAACTGTAGTAAAGTATATATATATATAACTAATATCAGAAACTGTGTCAGTTACTTGAGGCGTAATTTCATTACAATTGGAAATTTCTCAGTGTTATGCAACGGTTTTAATTTTCTTTCTGCAATTTCTTGATGGAGAAATCTGTAAATTGTCTTCTCAACGTATTTAACTTCTAGAACAAGAAAGAAACCAAATTAAAACTGGACAAAAAGAAATTAAACCACCAAATGTGTAATCATTTAGATTTAGAAAAATGGATCTACGACCAGTAATTCATATTATTATAAATAATGTAACTGATATTTAGTAGATTGGTGTGTTATAATAATACAAGTGAAAGCTATCGACTAAAATCAAAATAAATCTTATGTTAACAATGTCTTGTAGTGATATCCCTTATCAATATCTTCGTCTAACACACGTTAACAATGTCTTGTAGTGATATCCCTTATCAATATATTCGTCTAACACACGTTAACAATGTCTTGTAGTGATATCTATTATCAATATCTTCGTCTGACACACGTTAACAATGTATTGTCGTAATATCCCTTATCAATATCTTTATCTCACATATATCAACAGTGCCTTGTAGTGATACCCATGAATTTTTGTTTGTTATTAAGTACAAAACTACACAAAGGGTATTGAAATCCTATTGCTAGAGATATGAGTCCGCAGACATACCTTGGTTTATTGTTTTTTTTGTGTTTTATTTAATTGATAGAGTTTGTAACATCAGTGCAAAAGCACCTAGTTCCTGTGTACAGTTTCTCACCTGTAAAATTAATACTTTCCATCGTAAATCAGTAATTATTATAGACTTTCGCTGGCCTAAATGGTAAACGTGTTAAGTACATATCGACCTCTGGTGACTATGTTCTCTAACGTTAATCTTATATGTTAGATATATATCTTTGCATCAAATCAAACAGGCTGTTTGTGGCCAGATGTTTAGCGTACCTAAACTGCGACTGCCGAAAGAGAAAAACGCACTCTGCACTTCGGAGCTCAAAAGTAGGATATTAAATCTACTATTCGATCAGACAAGACTAACCCAAGAGTTAGTTGGTGGATGGCACTGTTGATTGGTTGTTTTTTCCTCTAATCTTTCAGTTTAAAATTACGGCATTACACAAATATCCTTCTTGTAGCTTTGCGCAAAATTTTGAAACAAATAGAGTTCCACTGTCACGTGTAATTTCAAATATTCTTTGTCCACTGTTTATAACCGTTTAAGTTTATCTTCTTTTAGCTTAATGGACGTCGCTGATATAAATTTCTAAGTCATTAATAACTTTAGAATATTACGTAAATCCAAATCACCCGGAAAATTGCGTGGTCAACGAATTCAATTATCATCCTTCGTAACCAAAATTATATTCGTTTACGTTTCTTAATCAGTTATCAACATCCCTCTACACTATAAACAGGGATGCTTATACTTAAATCGATAGTTTATACGCTGCTGGCCAAAATCTTAAAGCCAATGAACATAAAGAAAAAATATGCATTTTGCGTTGTTAGACTCAACCACTTATTTCAGTAAAGCTTCGAAAGATGAAAATAAGAAAAGGGAAAATAAAAATGAAAAAATTTGTAGCATTTAATAGGGAAAATGTGAACACTATGAAATTAGCCTAAATACCAGTTGGTCAAAAGTCTAAGACCATACTGAAAAGAAGCGTTAAACGGTAAACACGTAACGAAATTTAGCCATTTGTGTTGACAGCGTTGTCAACATCTCCCACTGACATTCCTGTGTTACATTGGGTAAAAACATGGCAAAGGCTAAAAAGTTGACAGAGTTTGAACGTGGCAGAATTGTCGAGCTGCAAAGGCAAGGTCTCTCTCAACGTGCCATCGCTGGTGAGATTGGGCATACTGAAACTGCTGTTGCAAATTTCTTAAAAGACCCTGAGGGATACGGAACGAGAATTTCAAGTGGTCGGCCCAATAAAATTTCGCCGGCGTTGAGCAGGAGGATTCGATGGGTTGTCCCTCAAGACATCAGCCGATCGTCGAACCAGATTAAGGCCCTTACGGACGCAAAATGCAGCTCAAGAAAAATAAGACGGCATCTACGAGAGAAAGGCTTTAGAAACCGTAAACGTCTTCAAAGACCACGCCTACTTCCACATCACAAAACAGCTCGGTTAAACTTTCCTGAGAAACACGAAACATAGGACATAAAAAAGTTATTCGCAATGATGGCCGTGCTACTCACTACTGAGACCTCTTGTTGAACATTTCCTACCTTCTTTAGGACTTCTTTTTGTATGGTCTTAAACTTTTGACCAGCTAGTATTTAGGCTAATTTCATAGTGTTCACATTTTCCCTATTAAATGTGAATTTTTTTTTATTTTCCCTTTTCTTATTATCATCTTTCGAACCTGTACTCAAATAAGTGGAGTCTAACAACGCAAAAATACATATTTTTCTTTATGTTCATTGGCCAGCAGTGTATTAGGAAGCATATCTCGATAAATTGAAGAACTCAATGCAACCTGTAAATGTTTAGAAAATGGTCTGTTTTTGAAGAGTTGCATTTGAAAAGGCCGATAAAAAGTGGTTTTATTTTCTAGTTTAAACAATAATTTAATATTTGTAGCTACCCGGTAATTCGGGAAAAAAACGTTAAAATCGATGTTTAATCCATGCGGAGAAGACAGCACTATATAAATTTGCATTTAACAACAAACCAGACAGAACCTCGGAAATAATTTTTATGGTGATATTACTGACTTTCATAAATTCATAATTGGCCGGAAATAGCATAATGGGTAACGTGATCCGAGGAGTCATAGTTCGCAGACCTATGCCGCAAACATTCGCTCCGCTCATGGAGTCCATCGGAGTTAAGGTCATATTCGACAAGACAAGAGTTTGGCAGTTGGCTGCTGTTGACCATATCAGTTATTCCTCTGGACTATTAATTAGTCATACAAAACATGCTCGCCCTTTGAGCCGTGGGGGCGTTATAATAAAACGGTCAATCCCACTATTCGTTAGCAAAAGAGTAGGCCAAGAGTTGGCGGTGGGTGGTGATGACTGGCTGCCTTTCCTCTAGACTTACACTATTAAAATAGAGAAGGCTAGCGCAGACAACCCTCTTGTAGCTTTGCGCGAAATTCAAAAACAAACGAACATACTATTAACTAAAATTAGGGCTATACGCAAAGAGCCCTACCGTAGCCTAGGGCAAACATTGTAAATAGAAAGACAACGAAACTTCTCTAAAGGAAGTGAAAAAAGGGAAGACGAAAGCGTGACTGAATTAATTTGGAACGTAACTGCAATAAGTGTGATTAAATTCCAGCTTCTTTATTTCTTCACGAGACAACAGCGACATTGGTATTGAACGCTAAGCCTAATGGCCGAATTGTCAATTAAGGCAATATCGACTTTTCTTTGCGTTATTTTCTATAGTCAATTAAGAATTGTAATCGTAGAGGGTGCGACCTAACACTGAGCTCCTAACATTTTTCTCACTCCACAATATTTGTGTATATTTGCATACACTTCGGTTGCCTAGAAACCGCGCGTCAGTCATTTAGACAGAACGATAATTTTCGACCATATATGAATCGCTGACTAAAGCGTATAGCAGGATATTTTCTAGAACAACCTTATGTAAACTCTGAATATGTATAACAATCAAATAAAGACACCTTTCACCAAGATTTTTAAAATTAAACATATTTTCATACAGAGAACGTGTGAAACAGAATTTACGGCCTTTAATTAAATACGTGGAGCGCGAAAATTATTATGACAAAAAAAAAATGAAATGACGAAAATCCGTAATTTATCAGTCGCTCCGAAAGTTCATGTTTTCTGTTTTAAGAGCTTCAGGAAATTGCTCAGTGTTACTGATTTGAAATTCTTTATGTAGCTCATGCATGGGGATTAATTATATTTGAACCACTTAAACATGTTGATGTGATGGCTCTGTGTCGCCGCGAGCAACAATCTTAGCTTTTGTAAATCTAATTCGTGGTCAATTATTAATCATCCAACTGGTCCGGTACGACCACCTGGCTAGAGCACTGCACTCGTACTCCGAGTGTCGCGGGATCGAATCCCGTCACAACAAACATGCTCGCCCTTCCAGTCGTTGGGCGTTAGAATGTGACGGTAAATCCTACTCTTTGTTGGTAAAAGAGTAGCCCAAGAGTTGGCAGTGGGTAATGATAACTAGCTACCTTCCCTCTAATCTTACACTACTAAATTACAGACTGCTAGCGCAGAGAGTCCTTGGGTAGCTTTGTGTGAAATAGAAAAAAATCAATCGACAGTGTAATGCTGCCACGGATAGACTTCGACTAGAAGAATATGGTACAGCTCTTCTACAGAAATGGTTTCTTGTTATAGAGAAATTATTAAATAATCCCCTTTGATGACAAAGGAAATATAAATTTATTTCCATGAGAGTGGAAAAAACGCACAGTAGAGCGTTTAGGAGAGCAAGTGGCTCCTGAAACCAGTACCCAGTTCAGAGCAATACTATCAATCTTAATATAAAAGGCTGTTGTTTCGACAAAGAACCATCCAACCTAAATAGCAGTTGCGACGCAACTAAGCGTTTATCGCGGTACAGTTAACAAGATAATAAGCATGGATTTGAATCGAGAAGTTTGCGACCCAACAGTTTACCACCATCCAGCAACATATTAAAATGAACGTCCGTTTTCACGTGATATGTGGTCCGATGATGTGGAATAACAACAATTCCATTCGACCACGTCCCTGCCAAACTCCCCATGCAGATCCAGTTGACGTTTGTAAGCTTGGTTCACTTAAGCGTGGTTTTGAAAAATCTAAATATGTATATAGATAGTTCTGGGGTTAGTTCAATTTCTCCCAAAGCCACACGAGAGCTAACTGTACCAGCTGTCCTAATTTAAACTGGAGAAGAGGCAGTTAGTCAACACCGCCTGACGCCAACTCTTGGACTACTCTTTGATCAACAAATATTGTAATTGACTGTTATATTATAACGTCCCCACGGCTGATAGGGAGAACACGTTCAGTGACGGGAATTCTAACACACCACTCAGACTGCGAATCGAGTACCTTTGACTACATGGCCATTAACATACACTGACTTACTGTTAACAGCTCACACCTGTCTCATCCTATCCTGGAAGCCTCTGAAATAAACAGAGCAAAATCAGTTGCTGTATCAGTGTACGTACCAACCAAATAGTATATAAATATTAATTTTAACTGACCAAATAAGACTAACTTTAATGTATGATATGTTCGAATCCCGGTCTTTATCGTCTAGGTCTGAGCCAGGAGGAATCAGTCAGTGGATGACGAAACCACTGAACTCAGACGTAAGCTAGAATGGGAATAGAACACTTTTATTCTCGGAAAATTCAAACCGTTAATAGGAAAGTAAACAAAGCTACAACAAGACAAGACGAGAAATGTTAATAGAAATAGGCATGCAGAGAGAGAGCGTGTTTCTTGGTTAGACGAGAAAAGATTGCGTGTTAGCTTTATTACCTATGGGTTTTTAAAGCTATTCCTTCTTACCTAGCACAAAGGAAAACTAGGCTAACGTTCTCTTTAAAAGAAACTTATGTTGTGTTTTGAATTTCGCGAAAAGCTACATGCGGGCTATAAACGCTAGCCGTCCCTAATTCACCACCAAAAGACTAGCCAACTCTTGGACTACTCTTTTACCAACCAACAAATAGTGGGAGTGACCTTCACTTTATAACGCTCACAGGGTTGAAACGGCGAGTATGTTTAGTGGAACAGGACTTCGAATCCGCGATCCTTATATTGCGAGTCAAGTGCCCTAATCATGTGGCCATGTCGAATCTTAAGGCCTGCACTGAGGTTAACGGTTTTTATTCATTGCCTGTCTAGAAATACCGAGGGTGATTCAAGAAACAAAACCGGTTTTTTTACATTTAACATGCAACTGCGGTTTCAGTTATTGTGATGCGTTTCGAGGAAAAGTAATTTTGAGGTCAACTCCCACTGACATTCCTGTGTTACATTGGGTAAAAACATGGCAAAGGCTAAAAATTGACAGAGATTGAACGTGGCAGAATTGTCGAGCTGCAAAAGCAAGGTCTCTCTCAACGTGCCATCGCTGGCGAGATTGGGCGTAATAAAAAAGCTGTTGCAAATTTCTTAAAAGACCCTGAGGGATACGGAACGAGAATTTCAAGTGGTCGGCCCAAGAAAATTTCGCCGGCATTGAGCAGGAGGATTCGACGGGTTGTCCAGCAAGACACCAGCCAATCGTCGAACCAGATTAAGACCCTTACGGACGCAGAATGCAGCTCAAGAACAATAAGACGGCATCTACGAGAGAAAGGCTTCAAAAACAATAAATGTCTTCAAACGCCACGCCTCCTTCCACATCACGAAACAGCTCGGTTAAACTTTCCTGAGAAGCACCAAACATGGAACGTAGAAAAGGGGAGGAAGGTTTTGTTCTCTGATGAGAAACAATTTAACCTGGATAGTCCAGATGGCTTTCAACGTTACTGGCACGATAAGGACATCCCACTGGAGACATTTTTACACGACACAGGGAGCGTCAGCGGTTGGCTACATTGGTATGCTTGAGAAAGCATCCTCATTTACTGACGACCCTCGCTTGTGTGGAAATGACTGGAGCTTTCAGCAGGACAACGCTGCAATCCACAATGCCCGCAGGACAAAGGACTTTTTTTTTATGGCGATTAACGTAATTCTTTTGGACCATCCAGCGTGTTCGCCCAAACTGAACCCCACTGAAAATGTTTGGGGGTGAATGGCAATGGAAGTCTACTGAAATGGACGTCAATTCCAAACAGTGCATGATCTTCGTGAAGCTATCTTCACCGTTTGGAATAACATTCCAGCTAGCCTTCTGCAAACGCTTATATCGACCATGCTAAAGCGAATGTTTGAAGCTATTCGCAATGACGGTCGTTCAACTCACTAGTGAGATCTCTTGTTGGGCATTTTCTACCTTGTTTAGGACTTCTTTTTGGTATGGTCTTAAACTTTTGACCAGCTAGTATTTACGCTAATTTCATAGTCTTCACATTTCCCCTATTAAATTCTAAAAAAAAGCGTTTTTTCCCCCCCTTTTCTTATTTTCATCTTTCGAAGCTCTACTCAAATAAGTGGTGGAGTCTAACAACGTAAAATGCATATTTTGGCAAGCAGTGTATTCATAATCGTACATTTTTTCTAATTTTTACGTAAAGTTTCAAGACATATCATACTCCTTGTATAAAAATAAAGAATTCAACGGATTTTTAACAACAAATAAAAGTGCCACCTAGTGAAATCTTCCAGTAATTACAATATTTAAATATACTTCTTCAGTTAGTTGGTAGCGGTAAGTTTACAGACTTACAACCCTAAAATCCTGGATCGATTTCTCGCGTTAAACACATAAGATAGTCCAGTATGGTTTTACTTTAAAATAAACAAAAATATTGAAATAATTTTTTTCTGACTTATTTTGGTTTCAAATAAGTAACTGCTTCTAATTTCTAGCTTAACTACATAAATCTTAAGATCGATTTGAATTTTATTTCAAGTTTGTTTATTTTGAATTTCGCGCAAAGCTACTCGACAGCTATCTGTGCTAGCCGTCCCTAATTTAGCAGTATAAGACTAGAGAGAAGGCAGCTAGTCATCACCACCCACCGTCAACTCTTTTATCAACGAATAGTAAGATTGACCGTCACATTATAACGCCCCACGGCTGAAAGGGCGAGCATTATTGGTGCGAACGGGATTCGAACCCGCGACACTCGGATTACGAGTCTAACGCCTTAACACGCTTGACCATGCCGGGCCTTTATTTCAAGACACATTACTATTTTATTTTTTTACAGCAAAGCCACATCGGGCTATCTGGTAGTCCACCGAGGGGAATCGAACCCCTCATTTTAGCATTGTAAATCCATAGACTTACCGTTGTACTTGCAAAGGGGGGCTTCAAATTGTGTTTCCCTCTACTTGGCATATTCATTATTGTGATCAAAATATTGGCCCATTACAAGAGGTATGAAAAAATAAATAAAATAATAAAAAAACAATTTCAGATTCCTGCCAACACACTATACTTTTCATAAAATAATAAGCCAGGTGTTCGACTCGTTAATCCGAGGGTCGCGGGTGAGAATCCCCCTCACAACAAACATGCTTGCCCTTTCAACGTGGAGACGTCACGATCAATCCCATTCGTTGGTAAAAGAGTAGCCCAAGAGTTGGCGGTGAGTGGTGATGATTAGCCACCATCCTTCTAGTCTTACACGGTTAAATTAAGGGCGGCTAGCGTAGATAGCCCTCGTGTATCTTTTCGCAAAGTTCAAACCAAACAAAATATTATTTAAAAATAATCTAACTCAAAGATGAAAAACTCGCGTTAGGATGTACGATACAATATAAGCAAAATTTTTACATTTACAATTTAATTACCTTCAACCAAAGTTTCCAATCAACGACTACTCTGAGAATTCAACCATTTTCTTGCTATGCTCGCTCTGGTACCAAAAACAGATTTTTAACATTATAAAACCTCACACTAACCATCAAAAGCATGTTAGTGATTTATTTTTATTTTATTCGCGATTATTTTTCATAAAACGTTTCTATATCTTTATTTCATATTTTATACTTTAGGAATTGTATTTGCATGAAGTGCATATTTTACATTACTTCTCACTATGCTTAGTCTACACCCATAAAGATTCTGTTCTGAAAGTACCACCTACGTGTTACCAAATGAACATTTTCTTTTCATTGAAATATTATACCGTGGTAAATTTGCAAAGCGTCTGATATAGTTCGTTATTCACTTTTATTTAGCACTTGTGAATACGTCAAATATCAAAATGTTATAAAAAACATTTCGACTACTCTTCTATGCATTAGTTAGCATTTTATATTTGGTATTGATCTACTTACTAAATAAAACATTACTATTTAACCAGTCACTATTCGTTTTCTTCTTTGTACCATTCCTAGTACTGCAACACGGATTTTACAAAACGAGAATTAATCGCAATGTTCAGGCAAGTGTTTGATTACATAAACAAGAGTGCATGCCCTCTGTTATTTGACAAGTTTTACAATAATCACATCTGAAAGACAATCGCAGCTTTTTATATTCTATACGTAATCTCCTGTATCTGTATTACGATTTGAGTCGAAGTAACAAATCTGTAACATACTTTTACCTTCTTCTCATGAGTGCACTACTGAGGTATTATTCCAAGTAGCAGACACACGTTACTTTGATTTACCTGCTCTAGAAATTCTCTGTTCGATGAAGATCATGCAATAATACAAAACAGAAGTTTTAACTTTCTTGTGTAGAACTTCTTGGTTGGTTTCACTTCTTTTCCTCGGATGAGGCATTGTAATTTGGTCACGTTGTGCTTTAGTCTACACAACACCCTACATTAGAATGGTGAAAATTCGAAACCTCATATTACACTAAGTTAATGGTCACTGATGTAAGTTAAATATGTTAATTATACAGCTTTGCTTCTATTCGGTCCTACAGGGCTCCTTTTATGTGACAATGACACAAAATATCCGTGGCTTTGGATGTACTGGAAATGACTTAAAGTGTATTGAAATCCTTACGAACTTAGTATAGAAACAGAGTAACCATTGATTCTGGTGTTTCAAAACTATAAAGGATTTAGTACAAAAATACATTACCCATGGATTTTGGTGTATTGGAACCCTTCTTCACTTTGCTCAGAAACAGCTATTTTCAAATGATAAATTGGAGCCTGATGTTTATAACTACCTGTATAAAAGTTAATCATGCATCTTAATTTGGTCATTTGAAAAAAGTGTTCAATACTAAGGCTACAAACATTGGAGAAAAGGTAATCTTTTTGAAGATTACATTAAATTGTTCAAATTTAAATGGCTAAGACATCTTTCTCTTGTGAATATGAGTCAATGATACAAAGGTTACTTCAACGTTCAGTGTGCTAATGGGCACTATTCAGGTAGAGAAGGTATAAAAATTACTTATTTTAGGAGTAGAGGAGACTGATGGTTTCTTGTATTTTAACTTTCAAAACACCCAAGATCCTTTAGGGACTCTTTAAACCCCTGGTTGAACTTCCATCATCTGCGAAAGCTAAAATATTCTTCTATGGGAAATCTGCATGAAAATGCAATGTTCAACAATGGGTAACTCGGAAATTACATCAGTGGTCAATGATATCACATCTACATGACCAAAGATGATACCAGATGAAAGGGATGAGGCTTTAGAGCCCTCTCTCTCAAAACCTTCAAAGTTCCTACTTTAATTTATAATGAAAATTAAAACGTTCAGTGTGGAGAATACAGGAAACCTCAAAACACTCCACCAATACATGAAGTCTTGCTTCATTTCGACTTGTCCTTATCCAGAATTACAGGCGAAGGCTGGATTTTTCCAAAGCCAGTACAACTCGGTTACAACTGTTCATCAATCAACAAAAACACTAGGTCATAGAACTGTGTAAAAAACATCTATGCACTCTGGTCATGATGCCATTGTTTCCGAGAATGTAAAGCAGTGACATTTCTTCTCTTGAAACATATTTCCCCTGAGAAACAGCAGTTTAGCTGTAAAAAGCTACCTAGTTTAAACTAGTATATACAAATGACTAAGGTATTTTCTTTCCATATGGTAATATATAGTTATATATATACCTATATATAGATAGTGAAGTAACGATTAACAGGTACAAAACTAATTATCCCAATAATAGCTACAAATTAATTCTAATAAACCACCAAGTGTGTGTGTCTCCACTAAATCAGAAACATTTTCAACCACTACTTACAGACACAGCCACTTTCTCTCAGGTTAATTCACTTCCAAACTAATTTTTACATCATTTACTAGCACCAAGGTAATTATATTTTATGTGCGTGGGGGTAATTGCTAACTTTTTATTTAAAATATTTTCAAAGAATACTCCAGCAGCAGTGCATAAAACATTACATAGAATAACAGACATTTCTCTACATTCTATTATAATGTTTACTTAATTCTACTTGTAGGAAATTGCAACCAGAGAGAGTTTGCTGTTGAACTCAAAAGACTGCAAGCCAATAACAGAGCTGTGTTAGTAGACTTGTTCCAAAGTTTAGGGAAACAGCACCTGCAAAAGATATTCCACACAGTGGACCTACAAGGACAGTTACTGCTATCCTTGCTCATTTTGGCAAAAGTCCCAAAAAGCCTCTTTAGCAAATGTCCTCTGCAATAGAAATGTCTAAAAGTAGCATCCACTGCAGTATTCAAGCTTGCTAATGGCATCTGTACAAACTTCAGATCCTGCAAAAATTAAGCAAAGACAATCCCAACTAATGAGTGGAATTTTGTGAATAGGTTACAGAAAAACATGCTCAAAATGCCAATTTTCTGTCTGTCATTCTGTTTCATGACAAGGTTGTTCTTTACGGAAATGACAAGTTAAATCAACAGAACACTTGCTACTGGTCTCAGAACGACCTTTACTGCTCTACTCTTTCAAAGGAAAGAAGTGCTACTAGTGTGATGGTATGGTGTGGAAAAACTGCATCATATTCCCCTTTTTTAGTGAAAATGTCACTGGAGATGCCTACTTATGTATGCTCAATGAAGAAGCATTTCCCAACATGGTTCCAGCAAGATGGTGCTTCTGCACATTACAGCAGTCATATAGGAGAGTACCTGCACCAACAATTCCTGGGATCACTTGAAAGAACTGGTCTGAGCAGAGAAAATTCAGAGCATTAAACAACTGCATTATTGACACACATAGCAATCTTCATCACTCACTGTGTGCTTACCAACTTTGTATCTCATCTAGCTTTATGTATCAGGAACAATGGTGGACACACTGAGCACATTCTGTGAATTAAAACCATTTGTGTTGCCATGTTTTATTTTACCTATGCTAGGAGATTTAAAAACCAGTAAGATCAACTATAATAATGATGGTATTTCGGTTTTAGATTGTTTGTATGTCATTACAAACCCTGTGAAGCAACTCCACTGCCAATATGCATTTCCTCACAAAGCATAAACTTATACTAGAAGCTGCAATTGCTAGCATGACTGAAACCAGAAATTTATACTGAAGAGTCAAGTTTTAAGCTGGTCAAGACCGTTGGCAACTAAAAACTATGTACAAGAATACAATGAACTCAAAACATAAGTAAAGATGATTTTAAAAGTAAGAAAGGTTTTACTAATATTTATTAAACAGCTTGAACATGGAAATAAATAGAGTTCCAGTTTCCCTAGCAAAGCAAATAGGAATACTCTGAAAACCACATTTACAAGAAAATTATACACAAAACAATAAATTTACACAAATGTCTCACAACATTAAGAAACAATACTAACTTGGTAATAATTAATAACTACAAACAACAAAAAAGAAAGATACAGACAGGCTCCAAAACATTAACAGGTTTATTTGGTCAGTGTACTAATGGGCTGACTGCCATACACTTAGTAATCTTCATTGATGCTGGATTTGTTTCAATGATTTAGTTCAAGCTTGACATAATTCTGGGTGCCACTTCCTTTATCTTTGATACTGAAGCTGTCAAACATGGAAACCGTCCTACAGAAACTAAAACAAACTGAATCACTGTTAGTACTACCATACTGTTGTGGTTCATTACAAGGATAATATTTTACAAACCTTAATTTAAAACCAATCTTTTTAGGCTAATTTTTTATACCTTGTAATAATATTTACTTCTTCAAGTGCAAGAACTCCCACCAAAGCCTGGTTACCAAACTAAAAACACAGGTCATGTTAGTCCTTGTATTCAGATAACCTGCTTTACCTTCAGCACAAACTGACCTTACTTCATCACCTTTAAAATACAAAATGTTTTAATTTTATGCATAACATTTTCTTAAATAACATTCACGTGCCATTTAATACGCGGGATTCCATGTTGATTTCACTCCAAAAAGGTCCAAAGTTATTCAGTACACAGCTAAGATTCATAAACTAAATGACAATCAACCAAACTCAGGACAAATAACAACAAAACTAAACATTAATAGGTGAATGTACCATTAAGAATAAGTAAATATTGACGACAAACTTATCAACTGTAAACAAGGTTACCATCAGTGCTCTCTAACTAAAAATAACTCTGCAAAGTTCTTATGCAAATGTGCACAGCATCACAAGCAAAAAAATATTTTACTAGTTGCCAAGATGCACAATACATAAATATCTCTTAATCATTTCATGAATGAAAATTGGGGTCCATCAAAAAGCAAGTTCCCTATTTTGTTTGGCAGTAACATTCGACTAACAGCTCTTGAGCCATACATTAAATACTCCAATAAATTTAGCAAGTAAAAGGCCTCCTAGAACATGCAATGCCAATACACCAAACAGCATCTGAATTGCATGAGCAAAACTACAGATGATTTGTGCTCAGGAATCTTTCAAGAAAAACAAATCATTCCCATCTTCAGCTGCTTGACTGGGGCCAAGCAAGTAACAACCACATACTAAAACAAAACTTTTCTTTAGAATTGGATGTAAACATATTCACCAGATAGTTAATATAAAAATTACTTCAAAAATAATAATAATAATGTAACTGATGGATTTTGGTTAAATTTAGAAAGACATCCCAAAAATACACAATTTACAAAACAGTAGGAAAAGCAACAAAGTTCTGAAGGAAAATTACTGACCCACATGAATATATATGAAGAAAAATGAGAGTAAACCACAAATGTTATATAATTCTAGCAAAAGCAAGATATACGTCAAACACCCACACCCACAACAATAACCTGCTAAGATTGGTTGAAACATAACATTAATTCACAACTCATGAATCAAACTTGACAAAACTTCGTCCTGTTTTCAAATAGACACCTTTACTGCATGTATATAAACTATACTAAGTAGGCATAAGATCTTTAACCATCCCTAATACACAATATTGTACACAACACAGGTATTATAAGCTATAAATACACCTGGATATTAGGATAATATTAACCCATCAACTGCCAATTCACTGTATACAATATGGTCTGCCTCTTGATGATGAATATGAGTGTATCATATAGTGCACGGTTTACTAAAGTTCCACGAGCATTTAGAGCAGCTGCAGTCAATGGGTTAACAAATGTTGACTAACATGAAACTTATACAAACCAAATCTTGATACAGCCCTTAGAGACCAACCAACCTGCCAAGATATTTCCAGAATTATGGAACTTGTATAAAGTACCTTTGTAAGCAGTATTTGTAAACTTGTCATAGGACAGAGGTCCTAAATTGTAATCTTCAATTCTTTTAAAACGTCTATTAAATTTTGGCAAATTATGATGAAACTAAGGCCAACTGTAGTGATGTCCATTCACCTGATAAGTATGTATGAGAGTGAATACTGTAACTGTTATTTACTAGTGTAATTTTATTAGTTTCCAAAAGATTTGCTGTCACTTTAAACATGTCAAATAATAACTAAATTCCACCAATAATGTGGGAAAGACAGCAGACTGAAAAAGGAAAAAAAATTAACCCTATACTATTCTTACAACTCATGCCAGCTTGGCTAAAGTATTCTTAAAAAGAATGATGTACATCGGCAAGAAATCTCTGAATAAACCCTGTTCACAAACTAGTGTTTAACAGAATAAGCCAGGTCACGATTGCAAAATAAAAAAAAGGCTCTGAAACAGCTCCTGCTTTCTACACGTACACACGTCTGTTTGACTGCTACAACTCGACCTCGACTTTCTGCAAGTGAACCTGGTGCACAGCAGCCCTCTGCAGGCAGGCAGGGGAAACAGCAAACTGGCTCAGGAACATGGTAGTCACCAGGTTCTGGTCTCACTCGAACCCAGCCACCATACCACCTTTACTGCTTACTACAGCCCCTGTAGTTACAGATAGTGGAAAAATGTATGTGAGAAATTAGAATCACTCTTGAAAGACTGAACTTTTATTGTAGCACTCAATGTAAACACAAACATTCAGATGAACATTAACTATTGTAACTTTACAATCAAGCACTTAAACACACACAATATAAATTCTAATTTTTAGGTGTTTCTGTTCAACAATTTTGAATGTAAAGGTCAGAATTTCCAATACTCTTAAAGCTGTAGCTTTAAAAGAAATTTCACAATAACTCAACAGTACACATATACTTCCCACAAACTGCTTTTTTAAAATGGATACAATGTATGACAAACTTATTTAGAAGTCCTAAAATGAAAAACACTAACAATTACACATTTCAGTATGACCAATCTACTTCGTACCAACATGAAGGAAATTGACGATGTCTTTCACTTTAGTGTCATGCCTCTCAAGCCAAATTTATTTCCTACTTCAACACTTGTTTTACTAGTAATGATTACAAAATGATACAATTAAATTTTTTCATTAGAATAGTTTAATAAACACAGAATTTAATGCTACCACTGAGGTCTCTTTAAGCAATCAAAAATAACCATAGGATAAGGTGTAGTTTTCTTTTCACCACACAAGTGTTCTCAATAAAGTGTGAACTTTGTGGTCCACACTGGAGAAAATTATGTTGCATTATGCATCACTGGAAATTATAGCAAAACACGCCACTATATTTATATCTATGGACTTGAATCATGATTAACTAGAAAAGTGTAGTATTACCAGTAAAGAATATATAAGCAACAGCTCCAAAAGTGTTGACTGTTATACACAGTATACTGAACGCTCACTATATAGAGTACTAAACACTATTTTCTGACAAACCTTGTTTCTGTTAGGTACTGTTCTAGTCTTTATTTCAAGATCTGTAGCCTTACTTACATTTTGATGTTTCCAGAACCTTTAGATGTAATCTTTATTACAAATTTTCACAAGCAGCAAAACAAAGTACAAAGTTTAGCCACTTCCTTTTGAGTTCAAATGAAATAAGAAATACAAGTTTGGGCACAACATTCTTAATGAATAATTTCCAATTAAAATTCCATATGCCTTTAGCACAAATCTACTGACATTTTTAAACCCTACTCAAAAAAAGAAAAAATTCTGATGTAACTTTGTAAATTATGCAATAATATTAAGTGTTTCTCCATTCTTTACACGTTTTTAACTGAACCAAGTACCTACTAAGTAAAACAAATATTCGTTCAGTACTTCATAAGAAAAGTACATTGATGTTGCTACACCAGGTGTTATCTTTCTCTGATAACACTATGATGTAAATTTATTTAAAATCCAACACGCTTAGGTGCATATTTCCTAAATATACCATTACTCTGCATATCTGGTTAAAATAAGACAAAATACTTTAAAAAACTTTCATTAAACTGTTTCCAGAAATACGATCATACTTCACACAAGTTGCTGCTGTACTTTTTAAGATCAACACATTGAGACTTCCATTGCGGTGAACATGGTTCTGTTGAACATCTAAGTCAACCAAACATTTCCATAAAATTGTACATTAAAGAGAAGCTTTAGCACAACCGAGTTATGATTCTGATACACACAGTCTGAGAAATGTAGACATTACACATCGAGTGGCAAAGAAAACCTGATGAGCTGAGAATGTTAACATTGCAATACAATAACACATTTGGCAAACACTTTGACAGTTAGTATAGAGTTAAAATTTGGATGGTTGTTTTTTTTTTTAACATAAATAGCAAGACAAAATAAATGCTACAGATGTACGAGATCCAACAAAACCATTTTTTAAAGGCAGTACAAGACTACCATAAAGTGCTCTAACCCTTGTTATCTAAATTCTAATTTCTTTGTCAACAGTTTAATTATTCTTATATTTTTACTTTTGAAGGAAAAATAAAATTACAGTTTTCTTTAACTGAAATTCTTAAAAAGTAATTTAATATAAGAGCCCAAACAATAACATCAAATAAAAGGAGTTGTCAAATGGGAAACTTACTTATTGTAGTGACAAAGAAAATAATCTTACACACAGAACTTGAACAGTCAACAAATTAAATCCATTCTGATTTTAATAGCATTTAACTAATACCTAGAGTTCCATCAGCAGAATTTGTATTCCTCATCAACCATGAAAAGCATGAATTACACTAGTTTCTGTTGTTGATATTGCAACTGAAATACCACCATCTTATTTTCTGTAACTGTAACCTATCCCACTTTGAAATAATTTGTTTATTACATATGGTCAACCTACCCTATAACCTGGATCACCAACTTATCCACTGTTCCTAATGACACAAGCACTAGTATGTGGAAATAGTATAAATCTTTAACATACAGTTTAATATTTCTAACACTATCTACTGACATGCAGAAAACAACTTAGGAATAAAAAAGAAAAACAACAAACACGTAACCTTCTGTCAACCGTCGCATCAGAAAAAGCTCCTTTTTACTCAGGATCTCAACCATTTCTTACAATCCATCTATTATTTCATCCAAAGCAAAGGACAAAATTTACTCTGCTTCGGGACTTTTCGATCTACTTCTGCTCTCCCTTCTGTCATCATTTTCACTCTCCTGCTTCTCGTCTTCATCTTCCATGCCCTCTTTCCTTTCTCGACTCCGGCTGTTACTTCTGCTCCGACTCCTACTTCGTTCCACGTGATTTTCTTCATCTTCAAAATTGTTTTCCTTCAATGGACTCTTACTGACACTCCTACTCTTGCTGCGACTAATGCTACGACTTTCCCTCTCTTCCTCTCGTCTCTTCGAAGGACTCCTGCTGACGCTCTTGTCTCTTCTTGACCGGCTTTTGCTACGACTACGGCTCTTAGAACGTGACCTGAGTTGCAAATTTGGCATTACGTTAGAGTTAAGAAAAACACTTCACATATAAAGTATGTTAGCACTTTAGAAGCTAGCTGAACATTTCAATAATAAGTTTTTAATCACGTGGTTACTACAGCATGCTAATTTACTTCGAGAAAAAAAAAAAACTAGCATAACTACGATACCATGAAAATAAAGAAACAAGACTTGAAACATTACTCGTAACTATTCAGTTTCCAAGCACAACTAACAACCTGCTTGGCCAATACTCCTTGAATAATCATGCTGTCGGGCTCAAGTTGAACACTCCTAATTCATGATGACAAGAAATCCTCTTGAAGTAAAAATGTATTCAAGACTTAAGGACATACTTAATAGTTTAAAACCATCATTTTTTAATAACTTTAAAGTTATGCAATACATTTTTTTTTTCTAAGAGGGTCAAAACCTTCTCAGTACAGAACTTAAAACACCAGCACCTCAAGACATAAGTCTGGAAACTCCAACTATATGATGGAGATCTGGTTAAAACAAATTTCAATTTTAAAGCTAGGGTGAAACAGTCACTTGAGTTAATTAATAAAAATTGTCTTTAAAATCAAAACAGGTTCTTCCAAATTTTAATACAAAAGAATTCAAGTCAATCTAAAAACTACATCATTAATTACCATCACAAATACACATTTTAATTCAAAGAACAAGAAACATGAATGTTGTAATGTTTTTGGTAACTAAAGCAGTCTTCATTCTTTATAATTCACCCTCCAGTACCTCACCTTTACGACTTTCTCTTCTGAAAAATAAGTCAACTATTCGAAAGCACTCAAGTTTTGGGTCTCATTCTGAAAATATTACAACTTTCGTAGGTGGTCCTCTGTGTTAACTAGTTAACCTTGCTTTATGACTGTCTGACTCCTTAGGACTTATAAATAACAATATTCATTTGTACTGACCAGCAAAACCAGACACAGCATTTTTGCACAATAAAGGCTTTAAAAAGCAGAGCTGGGTGAATTGACCAGTTTACTTTCTGATGACATAAAATCACAAACACCTTACTTATGGTGTGTGAGGAACTGTCATCATTTTAAGGGTAAATTTTGGGATAAATAGAACTAGTCCAATTACTGGTCCAGTAATTAATTATCATTTATTAATCAATTACACTCGACCAATCCATTTCTCTTACACAAAACTTGAATAAACTGGAAATTAAGAACAATAACCAGAAGTGATCTTTTTAATATAAACTTCCGTGAATTGTGATACTTAACTGAAAATAATGAGAAATCTTTCTGGTAATATTTTAGTTACTTTGATAGTTGGGATAATAGAAAACATCATTGGTTGATTACTTTCCTGAAATTCATTGATAATCATATATATTCAGTAATATCAAATAATCAAGTTCAGCTCAAGTGAACATGTACTGAAAATACATGGAAGTAGCATTTGCACTTGGGGACACAAAGTAAAATGTTAGATTAGGGATCTTTGAATGAGCACCCATCACTAAGGAGGGGGAACAGAACACAGAACTTGGTGCTATTACTACCAAACATTTCAACTTCTTTGTAATATTCTATAGTTCTAAACTTGCTATAATCAAGTACATGCAAAACATTCACAGGTTAATGTGGTACAGTGAATAGTCACTGCATGTTATTTACCAATAGTGTTGGAATAAGTTCAGGAAATGGATAATACCCTCTCCAGTAAACACTGGACCCTTTCCTACACCTACAGATTAATACTGATATGTGCAGCAAAACTTAACACCAAGAGAGAGCCTTATACTGAACATCTTTTTACATGTAAGCAAATACTGTGATAGAAGAACCTGTAATAATTTTTTAACAAAAAATAAAACACACATGATGGATAAAACCCACTTTATTAGCACACATACACTTCATGGTTAAAATTCTATTCTAAATAAATAAACAATTCATTTGAACACGTCAGATAACAAACAATAGCAATAAAGATGCTAGGATAGAGATGGTCTAATAAATTTCCAAAGTAACATTACTGACGGATCACTAAAATTGTTTGTTTTGAATTTCGTGCAAAGCCACTCTAGGGCTACCTGCACTAGCCATCTAATTTAGCAGTGTAAGGCTAGAGGGAAGGCAGCAAGTCATCACCACCCACTGCCAAATCTTGGGCTACTCTTTTAGAGACAAATAGTGGGATTGACCATCACATTATAATGCACCCACAGCTCAAAGGGTGAGCATGTTTGGTGTGACAGAGATTTAAACCCGCAACCCTCACATTACAAGTTGAATGCCTTAACACACCTGGCCATGCCACAGATCACTAAAATAGAAAAATAACTAAAACACAAAGTTCCAGTAATTTAGGTCTTTCTCCTCATGGGCAAAGTAAATCAAGAAGCTCTTACAAACACAATCTAAACCTACTATACTTGGGAAAACACATACAGATGAACTTAAAACAGACAGTAAGACGTTTCTTACCTTGAACGAGATCTCCTCCTCCTTCTGTCACTCCCCGAACGAGAACGATGTCGTCTAGATCGAGATCTTGATCGTGACCTACTACGTGACCTTAAAAAAGGTAAGTAAACACATTATTAGAAGCAAGAAATATTTCATAAAAACTTAATTTTATATTAAGATAAAAGAAAATCTTATGCAATAAAACAAACAAAAACTACCAAAGATCTGTAGTTATTTTATTCATAAAATAGTTCACCCAAAATAAAATTATCCTCAATTTGTACAAATTAAAACAAAACACTTCTCTTCGTGTGCAAAAACGTTTTTCTCATACATAATTACTAATTCTCTAGCAGTTTGCCTGCCAAGTATTACTTTCAAATTATAAGTAATCTAAAAACATCCACATATCCAAACAATTTTAAAAGACATTCAAACTAGCAGCACAAACTGTCATTGGACAAAACAATACCATAAAACCCTCAAGTTCAATGTGAAGAGTTTTGCACTCCACTAGTCATTACAATAACACACAGCTAACACAAAACATGAAAAAACAAATTTAGTAATCAAAGGCTGGTTTCTCTCTCGTTAGACTAATTTTCAGTGTGGTAAAGGGGCCTAATATAATGCCAGTTTTGTAAATAAGTTCATTAAAAAGCTGAACTATAGCACTGAAACTGTAAATAACACTACCATCTTTAATTCTGCATTATAACATGGTTTTGTTTTTATTAGAACTTGCTATGGTAGACAGTTTTATAACAGACTTTTAGAAAGTGTATAAACCTTTGAAATATTAGTTAGAATGCTGAAAGAAAAAGAAATTCATTTGTTCAAAAAGATAATTAAGTGAATCTTACAACAAAGACTACATATGGGCTGTAATACTGATAGTTTGGAAGTTTTGACAATGTTACAAACATCATATAGATTTAAACACTTATCACACCACTAACTTTTAATAATGGTTATTGGAAGTTCAAGACTTTGCACAACATGTAACAAACTGGAAATTATTCTGGTCTTCTTTGAAAAATCATAAATGAAAGAAATCTGTTCCCATGGTACTTTTGGAAACAACAGAATGACTGTTGTACTTGAATTTCTTGTAAACTGATAGGAAACAGCTAAGAAACCAATATTTTTAACCCCGGTGGTTCTTGACAATACAAGACCCAAGTATTTCATACCCAAAAACCAGAATATTCATTTATTCTAGTTCTAATACTAGTAATCATAAGTAACAAAAACATTTATGTTCTGATGTGTTAACTGTACTCAAGTAGCATAAAATTACAAACTGGCCCGACCCACAAATAATAACTAACACAGGTCTCATGTGGTTTCTTGTACGTGCAGAGACGTAACAAAACTACTAAAGAAATGTCAGAATGACACTGAACAAATATGCTCATTCATGGGTGACCTATGAACCTGTTAATTGTTCACACCCAAATAGACTGGCCTTAATACTATGTGATCCAGAGAATTATAGTTCTTAGTTGTGAAAGCTTGTGAATAAAAAATCTCAGTTGGAAATACCTAAACCTCACATAGACAAAATACTAAATACTGTACATCAAAACACAAAAATGGTCACAGTACTAATACATGCTGAATTACCAACATTTATTTCAAGACAATTCCCACTAGTTGTAAATTGTTTTGAAAAACATCGCAACAACTGATAAACGTGCCCATCATCTGTCAGCAACCAGCAAGTGACTGTTGTATACCAAAAACAGGGCGTGGTTCAAACTGACTAGACTAATAAGGATCACTGATATACTGGGGGTTTCATTGGATCTAGAAGTGCTATATGGAAGCACACACAAACAAAACTTTAAAACCTTTTATAATTCTTTTTATGTACTGACTAGCAAGACACTCACAGATCAGTCTGCCCAGTTAAAAGTGACAGCATGTCTAAAAATGATTAACTGATATTGTAAACAGGCTATATGTTGTCCTCACAACCACTTACTATCTGTCATATTGTCAGACACAAACAGTGGTGTTCTGACAACAATTTGCTATATATCATATCATCGGCTATGGATACCGTGAAAGAGTATCCTACAATAGCCTAAGTAGTATCAATTACATCATGCTATAACAGTTACAGGTTATTACTAGTACATGCCTGTCAATCCTAGTATTATAAGCTTACAACCAACATTGTTACAAAATCTCCTATATTTTCACAGGTAAACTTATATTTCTTTATTGACATGTTCATTTACAATTTTATTTTCACTTATCCATGTGTACAAGTTTGAAATCGATAGACTATTGGAACTACAGAGATTTTACAGTATCAGGCTAACAGGTTAGTAGATAATTTGATAAACCATGTACATTGTTATAATGGGAAGATCTCGTGAAGTGGAATATCAATTTATAGGCAATATTTTTAATTGTTTTTCATTACTTATTAGTTGCATGTAATCTGACTTGTGACTGTGGAATCCAATGAGGTTATTTTCTTTTCATTACTTAAAAATGTCAAAAAGATTCTAATAGAGGAATTATTTAGTATTAAGGAAAGAATTTTTGTTCACAAATAATGCAATAACAAATTACCTGTACTGCCTCAAACACACCTTCTGTTACATACTAGTTAATGTGGGATTAGGCTTAACTGTTAACATTAACAAGTGCAACTCTTGATGTAGACATCTAGAAAACTTGCTAATTTGTATTTGTAACAATTAGGTCTTTGTGACAAACTTTTATTGTTCCAAACCTGCAAATATGCTGTTGTGCATTCAAATGCACCAAATACAACTTGAAAACACTGAAGTTTCCTTCTATTTGTTACCCAGCCCTCCAGCTCACCTTAATAGTAAGCATAAAGCAAATATTTGTGGAATTCTATTAACATACTAGAATACTCTTAAGACAACTTTTAAAAACTACTTCGACCTGGTAGTTTATATTATAATACGTATTATCCCACGATAACAAGCTAATGAATAGGAGATAAGTTATGATAATGCTATCAATCACAGAATCAATAAGATTAGGAAAGATGTGCAAGTCAAAATAGAACTCTGTATGTTCATTTCACTCTATATCATACAAATACTACTCCACATATTACAACTGATATTTACTAAAAAAAAATCAGACTATCAAACAATGATATAGGAACGATAATAAGTGTATACAACAGACCTATATCAATTGCGTAACCGTAACTACACTGTCTTAGCTAGTTTGTCCCTTTGTCAAAATGGCGATCGCATTACGAGGCAAAATCACATGACATCACGCCAGCCTCGAGAATTCAAGATTCTTCTAGTTAATTTACACAAATTTTTCGATTTAAAATTAGCATTTAACGTACAAAATTACAACAAATATTCTAAGTTAAAATTATACCGTTAAAATTAGGCAATCTAATCTTATAAGTATCAACAGTAACACAGTCCCTAAATCATTAACTGTTACTACTACTAACATTACTATTACTATAGTATTGCTAAAAAAATAAAGAATTCCCTTTTATATTAATAAATAATATAATTAATAAATAAGTTATATTACTTAAAGTTTATTTTAGTACTAATTACACAACTTACATTCATCAAAAAGCACTTACCTTCTTGAACGAGACCTTGAACGTCGACCACGAGAACGAGAACGTGAGCGTCCCCCTCTTCCTCTGTTTCTCCCTCCCCTTGGAGGCCCTCGCCATGTTTCTGTTGGTCTAGCATACCTTGCCATTTGTACTCTTAATTCTCGACCATCTAAACGATATCCATCCAATGCATCCATTGCATCTTCTGCATCTCTACTGTCATAAAATCTTACAAAAGCAAAACCACGACTGTCCCTCGTAAATGGGTGACGAGGAATATATACGTCACCAACGTCGCCATATTTACGAAAAACACGTTTCAATTCTTCTGCCGTTGTTCTATACGTTAAATTATCTACTTTTAACGAAGTCATACCATCAATACAAGGCGGACCTCTACTACCATAACTCATTGTTCTCAACTACTTTAAGTATTTATGAAACTTTGCTTTCCCTAATTTTATTATATTTAACGAACATCCAACTTCAAACCACCTATTAAATAAACTACTCACTCAACGCGCCAGCTAGAACAAAGTCTTCGTTCTTATAACGTTCAATTTTATTTTAACACTAGAGGACACTAACACCAAAGATACAAGAATGAAATTTTATATTAATTAAAGCTACATAAAATCGTTAAAATAAACGCACTACCATTCATGAAGAGGAAGTATCATCAAATGTATATGTTAAAAATAAGAAACTAATATATTAATCTTAGTTATATAAGCAAAATTCTTTATAGTCTTTTCCTTAAGCTTTCCATTCACATTACAGAAACGACTAAAATTCAATGAAATACAACAAATTGCATTTCATCATTTTGACATTTATTTTTTTTCTTAGTTAAAGTAAATGTTTGTATGCGTGTGTTTATTAGTTGTATCAATGGAATGAAGGGTAATTCTAACAATACCACATTACATTTTTGGTAAAGGTCACGTAAACTGCATATTTTTAAACATTTCCCTTACCTCCCCATTTTGGATTCATAACCAGAGACGGGTAGGATTAAAAACATCATTTTGAATAAGAAATAGACAAACTTGAGTGAACTTTGGGTAAAAGTACTTCCATTTTACGTGATTTCATTACAAATTTTAGATACATTGGATTCTAAAGTTTCGCCAGCTTTTGACATTTTATGCTTGTTTTTTCGAATTGCGCGCGAAGCTACACGAGGGCTATCTGCGCTAGACATTCCTAATTTAGCAGTGTAAGACTGGAGAAAAGGCAACTAGTCATTACCACCCATCAGCCAAGTATTGGGCTACTCTTTTACCAACAAATAGTGTTTGGTGTTACGGGGATTCGAATCCATGACACTCAAAGTACGAGTCAAGCACCCTAACCACCTGGCCATGCCTGGTCTCTGTCAGAGCCATTTACCTGCAATACGAGGTCTGTTCAAAAAATATGCGGACTGACGTCATAAAACAAAATGTACTCTATTTAGAAGTTACAGGTCTGGGACCCCTTAGAAGTACTCTCCTCCCCAACGCACACACTTATCCCAACGGTGTTTCCACTTGTTGAAACAGTCCTGGTATGCTTTTTTTGTAATGTCCTCCAGCTCCTTCGTCGCATTTGCCTTAATCTCGGGAATCGTCTCAAATCTTGTTCCTTTCAAGGGTCTTTTGAGTTTGGGAACAAGAAAAAATCGCAAGAAGCAAGGTCAGGTGAGTAGGGGGAGTGGGGAAGAACAGTGATCGAGTGTTTGGCCAAAAATTCACGAGTTCTGAGGGCTGAATTTCGCAGCAACGCGGTGCATCTTCAATTTTTCGGTCAAAATCTCGTAACAAGATCCAACTGATATCCCACACTCTTCAGCAAGCTCCCTGACAATCAGACGTCGAGTTGCCCGCATTTGGCATAATGACGTGGAAGGACGCCCAGGACGCTCATCATCTTCAATGGACTGTCGACCATCCTTAAAACGTTCATGCCACTTGAAACATGCCGTACGCTTCATAGCAACATCACCGTAAGCCGTGTTAAGCATAGCAAAAGTTTCAGTCGCAGATTTTCCAAGTTTAACACAAAATTTCACAGCAAGTCGTTGCTCCTTCAGGTCATTCATTCTGAAATCCACCAAACGAAAAAATCGCACTTCACTTAAAACCGCGTAGCTGATACACAAATGAAGATATCTGCAATCGGGAAATGACGTCGTAATCAGCTGATCTGTGCAAACACAGCGACACCAAGCGGATTCCCCTGGAACTAACTGGAGCCGCGCAATTCTAACAGTCCGCGTATTTTTTGAACAGCCCTCGTATGTCCTTTGTCCTGAGGTTTACTTCTTCCATTCTGAGTAACCAATTATCTAATTACTTCCTTGAGTTCTCACAGAGATCTGTCAGAAGCTTCTCAACAAGCCTAACTACACAAATTAATACCAAACTGTGAGATAGTTTCGTATACTTTAGATATAAGTCTTCAAGCTATTTTGCCTGAAATACAGCTTAAACAATAGCATGGCTGTTCACATAAAATCCATAAACATCCAAAGCCAACAAATAATTATTATGTTGTAACACTGCATAGGAAGTTAGACTTAAATTAAGATAAATATGTTTTATTATAGTATAGCACTGTGCTACATAGTGTGAGGTAATTATTAATTGTCAAATTATATTACTAATTTACACAACTCTGAACAATAACAGTATATTAGCTATTTTAATCATTCGCTAATGCATATGTACTTGTAGTCACTACTGAAATAACATGTTAGTAAGTTCCATCTTTTGAGGCTGATTTTCCATAAATAGCTTACATACAATTTCAATGCTGATAACAGTGTCATAATTATTATGTGTTAAAACTAGGGCACTCGCTCTTCCTCAGACTGATAACAGTGTCATAATGATTTTGTGTTAAAGCTAGAACACACAATCTTTCCCAGACTGATAATAGTGTCATAATGATTAATGTGTTAAAGCTAGAGCACACAGTTTTCCTCAGGTAATTATCCAACTAGTGAAGAGCAGATGCCAAATGCTCACATGAACATAAATTTAGTGTAAAAAAGTTTCAGTAAAATATAGGTGTTTGCTACACTGAAACATGCTTTTAAGCAGTCAGCCGATATCTGAGATCTGTTCTGAAGAGATACAAAAAACCGTCTAGTCTTCTATTGATGAAATTATTGACTAATAATATCAGGATTTGTCAAATCTTCCTCGTAAAAGTCTACAGTTTATCTGACATCAGATATAAAAAAAAACTCCTGTGTGAGTTTTGATGACGTAAGCTTATGAATTGACGCTTCCACCTTTATACACAAAATCTGGAGAAACAATTACTGATAATGTGGTCAACAAAATGAATGGTTACTGTTTGAAGAGACAACTATTTATAGCTCTGAATATAACAATGATAATCAACAGTGCAACGAACATTTATATGTTACTTATGTACATTTGACTTGTTTTAATGTATTATTTTAAAAGAACTGGATTGTGTGCTGCGTGTTTACTGTTACTATTTATTGTTAAAAAGTCACAGACACCTAGTGTTAAGAATCCGACCTACGAATCCTGACAGTAGCAATACGGCTCCGCTATTCCAATTCTAAGTGTCAACAGAAACCGTTGTATGCGACTATTTCAATCCAAGAAATTGCGATGCTTCATCAAAAGAATATAGTATTTATCGTTTTCTACATCATCCATAATTAGGTGTGCAATAAAAATATAACCATAATTTTTTTACATCACAAAAATAAGGGGTTTGGTAACCCCTCCTACTGTACATGCACGTGGAAATTTTGATTCCTTGCAGTAAAGAACTGTACTTTATTCGGAGTTTGATGCTGAGATCAACATTAAAATCGTGTACTTAAAAAACAGAATTAAATAAAAAGGTCAGCACACACGTAAATATAATATTTATTAGTCAATATAAATTTTTAATGAAACTATAATAAAGAAATAATAAAAATATAAAACTCGTAAAAACTAGTTGGTTGCTTCTTCAGAGGGTCTCGGGCTCGAATTCCTGCCACACCAAACATGCTCGCCCTTTCAGCCGTGGAGGCGTTATAATGTTACGGTCAATCACACTATTCGTTGGTAAAAAAGTAGCCCAAGAGTTGGTGTTTGGTGGTGGTGACTAGTTGCCTTCTCTCTAGTTTTACACTGTTAAATTAGGGACAGCTAGCGCAGATAGCCCTCGTGTAGCTTTGCGCGAAAGTCAAAAGCAAGCAAACAAACAGTAAGAGGCGTGACTAAGTGATGTCGAGAAATAGTGAGCATGGATTTCATATCATTCCACCTTCATAGAATATGTTATGGAAAAGAGAACCATTAAAAATTTGATGACTGGATAATTTAGAGGTAACAAGTGAGTGAAGAAATAAGATTTATTGTTAATCAAAAAATTTTTTTAGTATTTCACAAAGTTGAAGATTGTAATATTTATATTTATAAATATCAATATTGTTAATTATTAAGAGCTACGTAATTGTTGATTATGAATGTTTAAATTTGACTTCTGTTTTATTTATTCAAGGGAAAAACACTGTTGCAGGTAATGCATTTTTCTTTAGAAGTTTGTTTCATTTTTAGCTAGAGGGAGCTGAACGTCATGCGAAAACGATATTAAAGTCACAAGTTAGGCCTGTCGTTGATTCATGAGATTGTTTGTTTATCTTGAATTTCGCGCAAAGCTATTCAAGGGCTATCTGCGCTAGCCGTCCCTAATTTAGCAGTGAAAGACTAGAGGGAAGGCAGCTACTTATCACCACCCACAGCCAACCTTTGGCTACTCTTTTAGCAACGAATAGTGGGATTGACCGTCACATTATAAGGCCCCCACGGCTGAAAGAGCGAGTATGTTTGGCTCGACGGAGATGCGAAACCGGGACCCTCAGATTACGAGTTGCACGCCTTAACCCACCTGGCCATGCCGGGCCTCCTCTCGATGAACTCAGCAGATAGCCCGAGGTAGCTTTGCAATATGAAAACACATATACACACTCGAACAAACTAAATTTATTCCATGTAAAATTAGTGTTTAATAATAGATATTCACACGAAACTGTGTGTGTGTGTATAGTAAAGCCACATGGGGTTATATGCTGTGTCCAATGACGGGAACCGAAACCTTCATTTTAGCGTCGTAAATCCGTGGAACTAGAACTGGTTTAACATAAAACTCAACTGATATAGTGTAAAAGTGTTTCTAGGTTTACATGTATGGTCTATCGTTACATTTTAACAGGGATTAAGTTGATTCCAGTGTTTTTGGTGTGAATCTCTCTGTTTGCACAGTTCGTGAAAACACACACATTAATTTGAAAGTTTGCCACAGAGAACAGGTAATTTACGACAATTAACTTTGGTGGGCAAAGTGATAATAGCCTATTCTGTACCCTTCCACAAAAACACAGTAATTTTAGGTGGTCACAGATGCGTCACTGGCCTTGGCTCACGGGACTCCAACCATGGATATTTTAAGCACCGAGCAACGACTTTGGGCAATCAAATTTAACCGTTAGTGCTTAGAAGACATTCCTAAAATAACTGTAAATGATTAAACTACTTCCCTCTAAATTATTTTAATTGTTGAAATTAGACTCCTGGCGGTATTTACTTCAAATATGAAAGAAACGTTCTTTAGAAATTGCAAGAGTAACTTTTTCGTCTTCCTTACAACGCTAAAGTCCCGGGTTGAATCCCTCATAGTGGGCAGACAACAGGTAGTCCATTTTGTAACTTGGGATTAAGATAAATTAACAAACACATTTTTTATCTAATTTCTTCGTTGATCTCTGTTGTGCAATTATATTTCATATAGTTTTATATTTCATAATTTAGATTCTTTATTGTGTTTAATTAACACGATTGCATTTTTCAAAGTCGTCGCTTTAAAATCTTAAAACTTCTTGGATATTCACTGAAAACCCTTAAGTGGGTTGTTGTTACTCTAATATAGAAAATTGTAAATTAATGAAGAAACAACTTCATGAAATGTAAACTTCTGTAACACCTGCTTATCACAGATAATGCTCCTGGGTGTTTAGCGGTAAACTTGAATGTATATAACACTAGGATTTGAGGTTGAATCCATGCAGTAAGTTGGCATAGTACGCATAGCCCATTGTGTAACTTTGTGGTAAAATAAACTGCAACGTCACGTAAGAAGTAAGAAAACTATTAATTTTATTATATAACATTTCCAAACTTCACTATAGATTACTTACACAACTGTTATTGTTTTCTTCATGCAAAGCTAAATAATGGGCTGTCTACATTTTGTCTACTGTGAGAAACCGAACTCTGGATTTTAGCGTTGTAGATCCATAAACTTACCGCTAAACCACCGTTTAACAATGCAAACATTAAATCAAGAATTCATTAGAGAAAAATAAAATAATTTCCTGCAACTGAATTAATGGCTGATTTAATAAAAAGTATAATTCTGTTGCGTATCCACTACTTTACAGAGTATTGTATTTCACGTTGCTTAAAAGAAGGGTGGCTGTTGCTCTTTTTCGCGTTATTATCACATTTATTACTAGGTATTGTATTACTAGACGTAAATCCTTAAATTTGTGTATTGAATTTTATTAGCTTTCAGTCAAACAGGATTAAATAATTTTAATAAAAAATAGGGTTGTTCGTTTATTTGGCCTGGCATGGCCAAGCGCATAAGGCGTGCGACTCGTAATCCGAGGGTCGCGGGTTCGCGCCCCCGTCGCGCTAAACATGCTCGCCCTCCCAGCCGTGGGGGTGTAAAAAGTGACGGTCAATCCCACTATTCGTTGGTAAAAGAGTAGCCCAAGAATTGGCGGTGGGTGGTGATGACTAGCTGCCTTCCCTCTAGTCTTACACTGCTAAATTAGGGACGGCTAGCACAGATAGCCCTCGAGTAGCTTTGTGCGAAATTCCAAAACAAAACAAATTCGTTTATTTATTCTTAACACAAAATAACACAAAGGAATATTCGTACTGTAACCATCGCATGTATCGAAACTTGAATTTTAGTTGTATTTTCTATTGAAATTTTAATAGAAACTCGCACAAAAGTTGTCAAGAATTAGAAAAAAAAAGATCCAAGCGTAGTTTACTCTTGATAAAGAAGAGCCAACTATTCGAAATCTTTCGAGTTTCAGACCCTTTTTTCTCAAATTAATTTTCTATTTAAAATTATCCTAAATTATTCTAATACTGAAGTTATATTTTTGCACCTGTAGCTGGCGAAGATTTCAAAGCGGACGAACTAATTCTTAAGCGAGCAGTAAATAACTGTACCGGTTTCAACGACGTTAATGTATTTTTAGATTTTATGTTGGCGAACGTCAGGGGTTTCCTATCTGATGCCTTCATTCTTCCAAATGTTTCCAAAAACATTGACTTCACAGATGGCGAAATCCATGGACTATCCACTATTTACAGAAGTGGAAAATCACACGTGTTCTGCAGTGGTAATTCCGCTATTATCCAGACGGCGTTGGGTTTTCGAAACTTGAGCGGTTCATACAAGTGGCACAAGAAACTTCTTTTTCTGTCACTAGACGGCGCAATCGACATCAAAGTAAAAAATCTCCAGATCGTCATCATGATTAGTCAGTCTACATCAAATTAATTTCTTCGTCTAACTACGCTTAACATTGTGGCGCTAGAGGGAGTGAAGATTCACATTACAGGTTTGGGCCCACTAAATTGGTTGTTCTCAAAACTAAGCACTCTCTTTTCCAGAATTTTTAGAACTTTTGTTACTAAATGCATTGAAGGCCCAATAAAAGAGGCGATTCGATACACTATCAAGACTAACGATATTTTTACTCCGTATTGAACTCACAACAGAATGATTGTAACAGAAAAACTTTCCATTATTTTTATTGTAATCTGTCTCACTGAATAAAACTTTCCAATGAGATTTACCACCTTTCATTGTAAGAAATAGAGGTACATTGGCAGAAAACTACAATAACTGATTGCTATTAAGAACAACTGTACACAATGGGCTATGTGTGATACGTCCACCACAGGTTTCTAGACCCAATTTGTAGCGTCATAAGACTGTAGACTTATCCCTGAGCCAATGAAAGGGTGGAAAGAGCATAAGGGGAAAGATTACTACTTTGGACGAAAAAGGAAATGAGTAAGATCAGGGATCGTGTCCTTTAAAAAAATGTTTTTAACTGTCACTGAAAATGTCGCATTTTATTGTGATCTGGGGCTCTTTTACACCTCTTAGATGTGTTTTAAACACACACACACATATCGGTTCAATTTAAGTAGAGTGATTGCACCCTCCGCCAACCACCTTCCCACCTCCGGCTATACGAGTAACATATATAGTGATCCTTTTAATTGAATAATTAAAACTCATCATCTAATATACAACAAAAGGATATTATAGGTTGCAATTTTAACTTCACTTCATGTTTTTGTGATATGTCACAACTTTAAACATCTGTTTATTGTAGGAAACGTTCTCCAGCTAGAAGGACTATGCTCCAGAAAACAAAACTATAAGGAAACTTATATATTTAAAAACGACTGGTTTGAGTAGAGAAATCACTAGTAGAGGAGCGAACAACATTTCGACTTTCTTCGGTCATCGTCAGGTTCACAAAGAAAGAAAAGGTTAGTGACCGGTAGGTGACCGCATGTTTGAAAGGGGTTGTGTAATTGAGTGTAGAAATGTAGAGGGTGTGCTTAGATGTTGAATATACTTATTAATATAGGTATAAAGGTGTTCCTTTGTATTGGATAATTTTGGGCTTGAGTTGTTGTATAAGTAAGGCTTCTTTATGGTTATGTTGTGTTTGTTTGATTTGCAATGTTCGAAAACGTGTAAAGGTGAATTTTTGTGTACTTTGAATCTGGTTTCCATTTTTCTACTTGTTTCTCCAATGTAGAAAACTGAAAACTGTAAGGACTCTGCCTCAAAATAATCCCACTTCTGATATTAGTGGTATAATGTGTTCTATGATTAGGTGAGCTCTTTTATATTGTTCAGAAAAAAATAATGCAAAACAATAACCAATCACTTTATTCCTTCTATAACGTTTTTACAGGTTGCATTCATTTGTATATAATAATAATATCATAGGCCTAAAATGTATATGTGTTTGTTGTTGTTTGTTTTTAAGCTGAAAGCTACCAAAAGGGCTGTCTGTGCGCTGCCCACCACAGGTATCAAAACCCAGTTTCTAGCAGTACAAGTCATCAGACATTCCACTGTGTCACCAGAAGACTTGTGCATGTTTAGTATTTATCAAAAATGTTGTTGTTGTTGTTTTTGAATTGAGCACAAAGCTACTCAATGGGCTATCTGTGCTCTGCCCACCACGGATATCGAAACCCGGTTTTTAGCGTTGTAAGTCCGTAGACATACCGTTAAGCCACTAGAGGGCGTTATCAAAAATATACCAACTGTTTTAAAGAAAGTCTGTGTTTGTAGATATTGTTGAACACTAGACAAGTGTATAAACAATAATCGCAACAAATAGTAAAAACAAAATTCAAATCACAGAGGGAACCTATCGTTACAGAATAGCTAATTACTGTCCATCCGATTTATGTGTAAATAATGCAAGTTTATACTGGGTGTCACATGTGTTTGCTTTGGAGTTTCGCGCCAAGCGATTCAAGGGCAAACTGCGCTAATTGTCTCTTATTTTGAGTGTGTGTATGTTTTATCTTATAGCAAAACCACATTGGGCTATATGCTGAGGCTCCCGAGGAAAACCTGATTTTAGCATTTTAAATCTGTTGACTTACCGCTGTACCAGCAGGAGACTCTTATTTTGAAGTGATAGATTTAAGGGAAGGCATAAAATCAACGCTACTCACCAACAGCTCTTTATCAATGAATAATGAGGTTAGTCGTCAAATTATAGTGTTCTCTAGGCTGAAAAGGCGAGTAAGTTCAGAGACGAAATTCGAATCTATGACTCTTAGATTGCAGGTTGGTCGTTCTAATCATCATAACATGTCAGGCCGTAAAATGTATTTCGAAAATCATAGGCTGAGAATTATTTTCACGTTGTTTTTTTAATTTTTCCATTTTGCATTTTGGTGTAAAAATAGTGTTTCATGTTTTTGCCTCCCTCTTTTTTAAATTTCTTTTTATCTTATGATTCGGTTACTAATCTGTTATCATCTTTAAAGTAGTCCTAAGAATGGTTATTTCTGAGACGGTAGTGGTTGAGTTACAAAACAGTTACGACCCGGCATGGTCAGGTGGTTAGGGGGATCTAGTAGTAATATGAGGGTCTCGGGTTCGAATCCCCGTCACATCAAACATGCTCTCCTTCTTAACCGTGGGAGCGTTATTTTATGGCAATCAATTCCACTATTTGTTGGTAAAAGAGGAGCTCAAAAGTTGACGGTGGGTAGTGATGACTAGCTGCCATCCCTCTAGTCTTACACTGCTAAGTTATGGACGGCTAGCGCAAATATTTTTCGTGTAGCTTTGCGCGAAATTCAAAAACAAATTAATGAAAACAAATTCTTCTCAGGACTTAACTAGACGACAACAGACTAGTAAACGAAGCGTAGTTATTAATTCTAATGTGATAATTCAAAATATCTTAAGTTACTATCTAATATATAGGCTTGGGTGATCGTATAGACAACTAAACATGACAATGAGTGATATTATATATCCATAATTTTAAGTTAAACACCAATAATTCATGGCTTAATTCCCGGAGCGGACTAGCTTCATCAGTCCATTGAGTAGTTCTGTGCTAAAACAAACAAAAAAAGGAAAATGGGAAATAATGGTATTTTACACTTCAATTTGCAACGCTTTATACAGTGTTTCAGTTTTTTTTATTAATTATCATAATTGTATTGGTGATAAGCCTGGATTTAAGAAATGAAAGAGTATTTTCTGCAAGGTATGTCTTTTTAACGCAATTCCGGATATTTCTAGGATATGTTCTAAGGTATAGAATAATGACTTCTCTTTTCATTTTTCGAAAAGGACCGGTCTTAGCCTCGTGATTAGCTTCTCCTCGCTGTGAATCTGGGAAATAAAGGTTCGCATTCTACTGATGCTACACATACGAAGCATTTTAGTGTGCATGAGTTGCTCTGTAATAATGACAGCAGATTAACATCATTCGATCAAACAAAAATTGACGGTGGGTGTTGTTGAATTGCTGCTTTCCCTTTAATGTATCAGTTCAGAATTGAGAACAGCTGTGCCAAAATTATGACAAGAGAACAGTTTTCGAAAAATTGGTATTACTTTAAATAAATTCTTAAATTTACTTTAAAGTACTTGTTGCAACATTTAAAAATTCAATACGTGATCTTCCTAAAATAATGTATGTAATCTTGGTACCTTTGTTTAGAATTAAGTATAGAGCTACAAAATGAGCTATGTCTGCTCTGCTCACCACGAGTATCGAAACCCAGTTTTAGCGGCGTGAGTTCGTAGATATACCGCTGTGGTACTAGGAGACAATTTTGGTCTCGTATATATATAGAGAGAGACATTATATCTCCATTTACTATTTAAAATTAAAAGTTCTAATAACCTACAAAACACTATTTGTAAGGCGTATTAGTAAACTAGAAAACGCATTTGTATTTTTGTGTTTTCCGAATTTGTAGTGCAAACTAAAAGAATTTAGACATTTAGACAATAAAGTAAGAAAAACGACTTTTACTTTCCAGATAATAACAATGAATAATATATATGTAAACGATCGTACGTTAAGAAACTAAGAAAATTCAACCAAAGAATTATCAATAGAAGAAATGACATCTATTTCATTCAACAATGTAGAAAAGAACAACTAACCCCTAATTTTGTAAAGGTAAAACATTCCAAAAAATTAAATACATACACAAACATTATCCAAAATTTACAGAAAAAACTACTTAAAGCCATGTTGAACACGAAATACAAAGAACTACATGACTTACAAAAACCAAAAAATAAACCTAGACCATCAACTGGCATGCTGCATTAAACCAGAGATTTACGGACTTATATAACGAAACATAAATCAAATCAATACTAGAAATGACAGAGACAAAAAGATCTGCCACAACAAAAAAACTAGAAAAACTAAGATGCAAACAACAGACAAGACATCAACATGACAAACCGTTGACCAACCTCATAATTAACAGATCCGACCGACAATTAAACACAAACGAGATACATTTACTAAACAAAGGACTCAACTTCGCAATAGCTCCTAGGTACATTCCAACCTTACAAATAAAAACATGTTTAGAAGATCTAGCCAGGAGACTTGTGATACTTTCCACAGAAAACAAAAACAAGAAAACAACCGAAAACAACCAGCAGAAGGAAGACAACTTAGACAAATTTATTGACATCCAACAGCCAAACTTCCCAGGTAAAATTAAAATTTTATATTTCCCAGAAACACCTAAAACAACATTTTAAACGATTTTTTCAAAGAATTTTCCCACAAAACCATCAACATAATTTCACAAAACGGAAAGTTAAAAAATAATCTTACAAAAAGAGACATTAATTCCATTAAAAATCTAAAACAAGACAAAAACATAAAAATTCTAAAAGGAGATAAAGGTAACGCTATAGTCATAATGAATACGAATGAATACATTCAAAAAATGAAGAACATCCTATCAGACACTAACAAATTTAAACCAATACCCACATATCTAATAAAGACACACGAAACGCAACTAAACAAAAAACTACTAAAAATGAAAAAAAGCCAACACAATTTCACAAACACTCTATTCCTACCTACGCAAAACCGACTCACGCACACCACAGATGTACGGCATCCCCAAGCCTCATAAACCAGATTGTCCATTACGACCAATAATGTTCCCATATAAATCGTTTAATTACAATCTTGGTAAATACATAGCATGGGCATTCTCCAAATATGTAACATCAGCCAGCTCATTCATCAAAGACTCTTTTAATTTCAAGTCTAATCTTAATCAATTTAATCATAAAGCCTTAATGGCCAGTTTCGATGTTATATCCCTCTTTACAGAAGTTCCAACCGCTGAAGCCTGCAAGGTAGCCTTAGAACTCTATATCCGAGACCCTAACCCATTATTAGACATTCCCATCAACCAATTAGCAACCCTCATAGAATTCACCACGATAAAGACAAACTTCATGTTCAACAACCACAACTATATACAAAAAAATGGCCTAAGCATGGGCAACCCAGTATCACCAGTTTTAGCCAATATTTTTATGACACAAGTTGAAACACAAGCAATTAACACAGCATCACATCCACCACTATACTGGTACAAATATGTAGACGACACGATGGCGGGATTTACAATTTCAGAACACATACTTAATTTTTTCAATCACATTAACTCTATACATCCCAACATTAACTTCACATGTGAACAAGAAGGAAGCAATCAAATATCATTTCTTAACCTCAAAATTACAAGAACCGATACACAATTTAAAACAGAAATCCACCGAAAAATCACCCATACTGGACTATACATTCCTTGGGACTCAGCACATGAAAGAAAACAAAAACTCAACAATCTAAGAAACCAAATAAACACAACCATAAAACTATGCTCACCAGATAAAATTAACGATGAATTACACAAAATAAAACAATACTTCATCAACATCAATAAGTTTCCTCCACAAACCGTGGAAAACATTACACGCACACACATAGACAGAAAGCAAAAATCAACCAACAAAAGTAAATATATCTCACGAATCAAAAAATCACGAAACCATATACTGCTGCATACCATATACTCCCGACATCAACAAAAAAATAACCAACATTTGGCAAAAACTAGTGACAAAATATGACATTCCAGTTAATACCAAATTTATTCGAAAACCAGGCACAAAACTGAAGTCTATACTATGTAAAAACTACACTGACAAACATCACACCAACATTATTTATAAAATACAATGTGATAACTGCCACGACTTATATATTGGAGAAACAAGTAGAAAAATGGAAACCAGATTTAAAGAACTTAAAAAGTAACTTTCACACGTTTTCGAACACTGCAAGTCAAATAAACACAACATAACTATAGAAAACACTCAAATACTAAATAAAGAAACAAACATAAACAAACGCAAAATTAAAGAAGCCTTACTTCTACAACAACTTAAGCCCAAAATAAACCAATACAAAGGAGCACCTTTATATCTATATTAAAATATAATATAATAAATAATAATAATAAAATAAATAATATAAAATTGTATATTCAAACATCTAAGCTTGCCCTCTACATTGCGACACTCATTACACAACCCCTTTCAAACATAAGGTCAGCTTTCGATCAGTTACTTCTCTCTTTGTGAACCTGACGATGACCGAAGAAGGTCGAAACGTTGTTCACTCCTCTACGTAAAAAATTTTCTCAACTGAAACGAGCCGTTTTTACATATATGTTTCTCTACAAGTGGGTTTTCTCGACATCAATGAATAATATGTTTTATATCTGCTAACGTTTCGTCATTATTGCTAGCTCTGATGAAGTTGCAATTGCGAAACGTTTGACAGAATGTTTTTTTTACTATTATTATGAAGTGAGTAGAAGTCTTTCTTTTTTTTTTAAACAAAAATTATTGTTATCTCATTTCAAAACATTTTCATTAACAGGCTGAGAGGGCGTTGTAGTTTCCTTGAATGGTTGAAGTGTGGTACTCAAGATTTATAAATTTTAGGTAGTAAAGTTTTATCCTTTCTAGAATATTTTATTTCACGTTATTAATTAATATAAAGGTTCGGTAGAAACAAAAGAATGCCTATTACATACATAGGGAAGATCACCCATTTTAAGGGGAAGACGCTGTTTGAAATCTTGAGTAATCTAAAAAATTTTGGTGTCGGAAGATTGGTTGTTAGAAGTGCTTTTCAACGATATCCCGAACCGACTTTTTACATTATCAAAAGAGTGGAACCACAAATGGATGAAGTAAGAATTATTTTTTGTTTTACATTTTATACTTACTCCCACAGTAAAATAAAGATTGCACACATTTTTATAGTAATAATTTACTTTAATAATATTAGTGTACATGTATATATAACTAAGTAATTATGGAATTAAGGCTTAGATGGAAGAGAGAGTTAAAAGAACTGTGTATGATAGGTCACACTATACACTAGCAGCTCGAAATTTCATCGTATATGATTTATTAAGGTCTTTCAAGTATGTGTGTGTGTATATATGTATGTATATATTGTGATTTATTTTTCAAATTATTAAAAATTAACTAAAAGTTGAAGTGGCAGCATATATATTGTAGTCATGATTAGAAATGTTTTCAAGCCTAGCAACTTCATTGTCTTGTACGATCTATAATTTTATCATTAATTGTTCTGATGGTCATGGAATATCATATCAACCGTTCATGAATGTTGGAACAATTTAATCTATTATTGTAACATAGTGAACATTATGGACTTAAGTATAATTTTAATTTATTGTTTGAACAAAAAGTAATAAAAGTAATTATCAGTTTCAATGCATTATTTGTTTAATTAATATTAATTATGGTGAAAAGGGATTTTAAGTTGCAAAGGAAAAATATCAATATTATGTCACTAAAGCCATCATGACAAGTGCACACCTGCATTTGATATTTCAGAATTTAAATAAAACTAATAATTGTAGTCCTAACTCTATTGAAACTTTTTAGCTTAAAAACATTTTATAACAGCTGTTTTGTCATTTCATAACAGTTTTTTAGTGTAATTCACAAAGAAAAATTGAAAAAAATGAATTAAGTTTAATTTTGTTTTTAACAGACATCTCTTCCACTGAACCTTTCGACTTCGTTGGGCAACTAAGATTGTATTGGATGTTACTTAATGCCTGACTTTACTTACAGCCCTGGTTCTCCATTTTGCAACTATAGCTCTGAACTTAATTTTGTTTCTAATATCTCAACATTAGAATAATAACAAGTAATCTTAATTTTGAATCAACAATTTGTGTCTAAGTCTGACAAACGTATCTTTGAACCATTATATAATTTATTCTCAAAACCTTTCATTACCAAACTCCTCATTACCCTAGCCATTCTATCAGTGCATTTATTTCAAATACCCTAAACTCCATTGCCATTATGTAAGTTTAAACCATCATTAATAAATATTTTTAAAAGCTTCTCCAAACATCCTACTATCTAACCTGATTAGGTGGAGTCCATCTTTAGCATATAATTTACCCTTATCCTGAAAATTATACCACGCATCTAATCATGTCAACCTGTTGCTCTAAGCACATCCCTGCTTATCTGTGATGTAATTCTTATATCCTGCTAAGTAATTAGTTTCTGCAGCAATCCAAAGGGAACAATCCAGAAAAGATCACACATCTACTTCTCTTCCTAAACCGTTGAAGAAACTTACTGAGCAACTCTTGTGGTTCAGTTTCCATAATCATTTGGTCTTATGTGCATTACAAGAAGAGAATGTTTCTTGCTACCAGTAACTAAACTGTGCCAACACTCTTCATAATATCCTTTACTTTAGCACTTAGCAAAACATTTCTAGTCCTAGTCCTTCTATGTTCTTCCACTAAAAACAGATAAATCATACATAATGGAGGTCCCCATTATGCATGATTTATCAGTATACTCAACTGACACTCCCCACTATGTATACAACATGATAATTTTGTTCCAAAGTTAGATTTATTAGAGACCAGTACACTGAATACTAGCTTGAAACTGCTGCTGTAGGCTTATCTTGTGATTCCAGTACTTTCATTCAACCTTCTTCTTCCCCCCAAAACTATTACCCTAACTCTGTCCAGTTTCTTTCTTGCTTCTTTGATTTCTACTTTAATTTGCTATTCTCCTTGCTAATAACATAATATTCCCTAAATATATCTTTGACTTATGCTCAAGTAAGCAAGCCCCTAAAAGTGTAGTGTACAGTATCTTTTCTCAGCCTCTTGAAGATTTGAATCAAGCCCACAATTCTAAAACATATTCCAGTCATGTCATCCGTCATACATCTTTTAATTAAACCCATCACGTGCCTGAATTATCATCAACTATATCAGAAGTTTGATATTCTTTATTATGTATTAACAATGTATTTATACAGCAAGATAGGTTAACTCACATCATAATTTAATAACTCCAGATAAGCTTTCATTAGAATGTTTGTGTAAAATCATTTCAAGTACATTCATCTGTTGTACTTAATTCTTTTATTAACTCAACTACTTTGTTGAAAATGGAGTTTGTGATTTACAGTAAATCCACTGTATGTGTTACCTACTTCATCACCACATTGACAAATAAGCCACCCATCCAAGTGCCAGACTTTAGATACACAATAACAAACAAAAAAACACATTTTAATATTTCATAACTTCTATGAACATGAAACTGGTAACTGTTGGGAAATTTAAAGGGGAATACCTTTTCACTATGGTGTTATAAAACTTAAAACTCATAGCATTGATCTAAAGAAGACGTGTCTGAGTGGTTGAAATGCTTAATTACAATTTTAAAAGTTGTACTTTCTTTAATTCTTAAAATTTTTTATTCATGTAGGAAAACAAGTTTGGCCGAGTGTGGGTGGAAAAATGTTTCCGAGGTAAGTCCATGAGATCAAACTTGTCACTGTTATATGTAACATAACATCAAGAGGTAAGTGCACAAGATCAATCTTGTCACTGTTATATGTAACATAACATCAAGAGGTAAGTGCACAAGATCAATCTTGTCACTGTTATATGTAACATAATATCAAGAGGTAAGACCACAAGATCAATCTTGTCACTGTTATATGTAACATAATATCAAGAGGTAAGACCACAAGATCAATCTTGTCACTGTTATATGTAACATAACATCAAGAGGTAAGTGCACAAGATCAATCTTGTCACTGTTATATGTAACATAACATCAAGAGGTAAGTCCACAAGATTAATCTTGTCACTGTTATATGTAACATAACATCAAGAGGTAAGTCCACAAGATTAATCTTGTCACTGTTATATGTAACATAACATCAAGAGGTAAGTCCACAAGATCAAACTTGTCATTGCCCTGTGTAACATAATGTGGCATCAACATGTAAATCTGTCAGGTTACATTTATTGTAAAGTTTACTTTTGGGTTTGTTGACTAGTGCTTAGTTGTGTTGGTGGTTAGGCCTGTCATGTTTGAATGTTTATGAAATGTATTTGTTTTGTATGTTTTAAAACTATTTTGTAAACATTTCTTATTTTTATATCTAGTTCTTTGTCTGCTGTCTACTTAAATTACTTAAATTAGTATGGATATTGAATGTAATTTGAAAAAGAAATTTTTTTTCAGGAAAAAAATTCCCAGGAATCAGGGAAATTACTACATCTTATAAACCAGATTTTTGTTTAGTTTCGAAGGAGGATGAAGGTTATTACCTGAATTACAAACTCAAAGAACCTAAGGTGGAAAGAATTCTGCCAAGAGAAATTCCATTTCCTCCCCTTCTTCGGGAAGTTCTACTTCAAGAAAGAAAAGGACAAGAAGATGTCATGGAAAATGAGCCAATGTTGGAGCTGCGCTACAGAAAACACATTCTTGTGGACTACAGAGTAGCAGAAAAAGGTGAAACTCCTTCAGAAAGTTTGAGGTATCCAGGTCTTAGTCCCAAGTTCCTCGAAGGAGTCAAAGTGAACTACAATACATAAGCACATTGTTTCAGTGGAACTTCAGGTGGAGTTGACATGGTAATTTGTAAACTTTATTGGACTAAAAAAAGAAAAGACAATGTTTCACCTTCAAAACTGAGGGCATCTTCTGTTTAGAATCCAAAATGTTTTCTTTTCTTTCAGCAGGCAGTTGTAGTTCTTTAAAGATCTCTTATGTGGATGTTATAATTTTTTTTCAACATTCCAAATCAACTGTTTTAAAGGCCCCATCTCTAGAAGAAATCAAGACATGAACTATGATGTGGCACTTAAAACTTAGATTCTGTTAAAATTCACGTGATCTTTTCACTAAGACACGTTAGTGAAAGTAGACATAAAAGTATAACAGTTTACACTCTGTGAGGTAATTTATTAAAAATAAAATTACTCCAAACAGTAGTACTAACGTTCAGGTTTTTTTTGTTTATTTATTTTCAAAAATTACTACATTAAAGTTTTTTAATAGTTTTTTTTGGTATTAAAAATAAAAGCACTAAATAAGGTAGTGGACCACAAGCAATACATGAATATTCTTTGAAGGTGAAAGACTTTCAAAACGTTGCCCTCCACACTTGTTTCTTTTTTTTCTTTTCTTTTTTTATGATAGCAGTCACCATCCATTCCAGTCTACTCATCAATGTATAAACAGATTATGAAATAATGTTCAAAAACCAATTCAAGGAGGTGGTGAGTTGTTCCATTTGGTAATTTTGGTGTTAATGTGCAAAACTTTAACATATTAACAAGTAATAACTTTTGTGGGCTTTAAATGGATAAAATTTTGTTGTTGTTATACTAGACTGTTTATCGATGGTCAGTTGCATTTTGCAAAATAGATATTGGGCTGATTAATTTCAGTCTAATGAACATTGGTTAGGGCACTTGACTCTTAATGTGAGGGTCTCAGGTTTGAATCCTCATCACACCAAACATGCTTGCCCTTTTAGCTGTAGGGGCATTATATTGTGACAGTCAATCCCACTATTCAATGGTAAAAGAGTAGCCCAAGAGTTGGCAGGGGGTGGTGATGACTAGCTGTCTTCCCTGTAGTCTTACACTGCAAAATTAGGGACGACTAGCACAGATAACCCTTATGTAGCTTTGCAAGAAATTCAAAACTAACAAGTGCGATCATTCAAAAATCTCTCTGGAGGCTATTTACATGTACAAGCTAATCATGTCATCTGTAATCTATTACCTGTATTAGATATACTGAGAAATTTAACTTTGATATTCAATCTTCAGATTTACTTGTAGTTTTGATTGGATTTCAAGAATTGGATATACAGTTTATAATTACTACTATTATTTTAGAATGTACTCACAAATTACATAAGGCCTAGCACCATATAACTCTCTGTGATTTTAAACTGATGAAGGAAGGAAGGTATCCATCAGCACCCACTGCCAATTCTTGTCTTACTGAATGGTGAGATTTAACCATTACTGTTATAATGCACCCAGTCTTAAAAGGCATAGTAAGTTTTTGTACCTGTGAGAAACGAACCATAAATTCTTGGATTCATAGTCCAGGCATGCAACAAATCGCTTTAAAATTTTAATCCAGTGAAAGAAAAACTCAAAGTCTCGATTAAATCTTGCTCAAATAAATATTTCAGGTAAACTCAACATTTCAGTGCTTCAACCCGGACTTTGGACAAGCAATCTATTGTGGTTGGTTGGTTTGTTTGTTTTTTGTATTTTTGTCTGTAGTTATCAAGATATGTTGAATCTAAAACGTTGTGTGTTTGATTTACTAATGCAAATTATTTCTTGGTCGCAGATATTATTACAATATTTATAGTCAATAAACGAAATGTGGAAAATGAGTACAAGTAGTATTACCGGCCTCTGTACAACATATCAACAGTACCGATATAATACCAAATATCCATCTCTTAGCTCAAATCAAATTACTCTCTGACATTTGGCCTGGATGTGGATCAAATTTAACTTAGTATGTTTCAAAAGTTGGAAAAGGTACAGGTCTGGTAGATTTAAAAGTCTGGCTAATAATACAAACATGTAGGATAGATCGCATCCAGTGTTCAGCGGTAGGTAAATGGTTATCGTGGGTTAAAATAACCTTTAGTTAACGGGTTTCGCAGCCGTTGGAGGATTACCTTGAAACCGAGCCCGAAATAGCATAGAATAAAGGTCTAAGCAACAATAGAATTCTCTGATGACGTCAGTAAACAAGAGTCTTACGTTTTCCGGCCAGTCACACAAATGTTCGTCAGGATTGAAAACGAGGTTTGGTGGGCAGGGCATATGGTGACGTCGTTGACCATGACATAAATAGTACATGGAGCAGTCTTGGTGATACGAAATGACTCCATCTGCATCTTTACAAACTACCTCTTTCACATCTAAAAATTAAAAAAACAAATTGTCATAGAAGTCTATTCGATCGTTTAGGTGTAATTATGAATTATTGTTTTTAGTGTTGCTCGATATTCATTAGTTTATATTCTACAGATAAGAGTTAAAATGGCGACTACATCTTGATAGCTTGTTTCGTAAGAAACTTGTAGATTTTTAAAATTACTTAACTTATCACAAGAATTTTAGTCTATCTGTACAATGTCATCTCAATACAGCGACATCTGTAATTCAAAATATTTAAAAATATATTTGTGCTTGTTTAAAGTAAGGTTGTGGTGGCTGGCAATCAATCATTGTCATTGTTAGTAGTCTAGAATCTAGATGGTCAATTAATTTTATTTTTATTTATTTTTACTTTGTAGATACTTGTTAGTTTGTATCCAGCGTTTTATCTGTCGACACTTTTGAGGAGGCTGTTTGGTGGTGATGACCAGGGCTTGATATGAGTTTTTGTTAATAGAATGTTGAGCATATTACCTCTTGCGTTATTCGTTAACTGGATATTGAAGGTCTCTATTATGTTTATTTTCCTTGATTACTCGTTCTTTCAGCCGTGGGGTCATTATAATGTGACGGTCAATCATTCATTGGTAAAAGAGTCGGCGATGGGTGATGTTGACTAGTTGCCTTCCTTCTAGTTTTAGCAATTCCAATTTAAGAAGTGCTGCCGCAGGTAAACTTCCAGTATTATTGTGCGAAATTCAACAATACAACTTTTTTTTTTATCTTGTTTGTGTGGTATCCCATTATTTTGGAAGACAGTCATAACAAAACAGAATGATTCCATCCACTATTACGACAAACAATCTTTTTTTTTTTTTAACTTTCCTGAACGCGACGCCCAAAGCAACAAATTATTATTTGGTGATAAAAGACGTGGATAATGCCAACGAGGAGTAGCCAATCGTCATATCCTTACCCTAATTTCACTGATGTACATGTTTTATCACTAGCCAGCTCAACAACCTCGGATGATATGATGAAACTAGGAACAAATCATACAAACACCAGCCGTCTTTAGAATACACACAACATCGTATATTCTTGACAGTAATATGATTAGTGTTTCGAAAGTATGCTCCCTACTGAGTGCCCTCTTGTTTGTTGGCGTTTCTGTTAGGGAACTAGTGTGTTAGTACTTTGGTAAACACTCATCTCTTTCATTATACTTTGTGATTGTTTTTATACTTAATACCACAACGTATTACAATTATGTTGCAATGATACCATATGAAATAATCCTGAACTATAAAATAAATTTTCTATTTAGATGCTAAATTTAAATAAATCTCTTCTTCGAGTCTTATGAAATAAAGCGCCAGAAAAAGTAAGTATTTTATTTCTGGGTTCAACTAAGTGGTTTTATCTATTACAAAACAATGCGACTTTATTAGGTTTCTTATGACACACACACACACACACACACACACACACACACACACACACACGTATGTATAAAATGTTACTAGTATATCTCTAAAACGTTAAAATTAAAGCACAATTTAAAAAAAAAAAGATTTTCATTTTATAACGCCTCTAGAAACTTTTTGCTTCTGCATGGGTCATAGGAATGTTTATGGATGTACAGTCCTAAAATCCGGGCCCGGCATGGCCTAGCGCGTAAGGCGTGCGACTCGTAATCCGAGGGTCGCGGGTTCGCGCCCCCGTCGCGCTAAACATGCTCGCCCTCCCAGCCGTGGGGGTGTATAATGTGACGGTCAATCCCACTATTCGTTGGTAAAAGAGTAGCCCAAGAGTTGGCGGTGGGTGGTGATGACTAGCTGCCTTCCCTCTAGTCTTACACTGCTAAATTAGGGACGGCTAGCACAGATAGCCCTCGAGTAGCTTTGTGCGAAATTCCAAAACAAACCTAAAATCCGATCGTTTAATTCCCCGCGAAGAACAGAGCGCAGATGGTCCGTTGTGTAGAATGCGTTAAAGCTACAACTGTTCCTTGAGACTAAAGAAAAAATAATGAATCGAAACAATGAATAGTGTTACTCTAATTGGGAGAAGAGGGGGTTCACACCCCTATTTTAATGATCTTTTAATTCACTTCTTTTCTGAGGTTGGCGGGTTCTAATCCCCGTCACACCAACATGCTCGCCCTTTCAGGCGTGGAGGTGGTATAACGTGACTGTCAATCCCACTATTCGTTGGTAAAAGTGTTGGCGGTGGGTGGTGATGACTAGCTACCTTCCCCCTAGCCTTGCAAAATTAGGGACGGCTAGCGCAGATAGCTATAGTGTAGTTTTGCGCGAATTTAAAAAAAATATATTTCAACCGCATTTATCTTATCTTACAAATAAAAACAATGCTTAACTTTTGTATTGAAACAAAACCGTTGTTTAGCCGAAGATAAACTTATCTGGAGTACAAATTTTGAAATCGTTCCCATGATACACAATTCCCTATCATTCGCCAGAAGAAATATGAATTGTACATTTTGTGATGAATGAACTCACCAGGCTGGTTGTGAAAGTTCACGGTTATATCCGGCAGGTTTGAAATTCTGTAGTCCTTTAGTTCTTGTGCCACAGTTCCCAATATGGGGTAAGGACGGCCCACACAAAAGTCCCTAAAGTCGTCCATGGACCACACCATAACTCCACCATAGCCAGATTTCTTCAGCCACTGGATCTGTATCATCAATAATGTAACATGGAAGCTAATTATTACAGGCCAAGAATATGTCTTGTACTATGGAAGTTAACTAAGAAATAGTTTTATAATCTTCCAGTTGGGCCCGGCATGGCCAGGTGGTTAAGGCGCTCGACTCGTTATCCGAAGGTCGCGAGTTCGAATCCCCGTTACACTAAACATGGTTGCTCTTTCAGCTGTAGGGACGTTATAATGTGATGGTTAATTCCACTATTCTTTGGTAAAAGAATACCCCAAGAGTTGGCGGTGAGTGGTGATGACTCTCATAATCTGAGGGCCATTTCATTATTAGAGGTAAAAGCAGACGAGTAGTGGAAGTTGTGTTTGCTACTCACTGATGAGGAAAATATAAGAGCAGACGATTTGGTAATAGGTATATAAATAGTATGAGATAAGCGGGAAACAGCAGACAGATGAAAGAAAACAAGAAAGTAAAGTTATAAGAAGGAGCTCCGTCAAAGCAAAGTTTATTGTCGTATTGGGTAATATAGCCTAACAATTAATATGTTAAGAGGAAAAACTAACGATAGAAAAAAATATAAGATGGAAAGTTTTGTTGTTTTTTTTCAAAAAAGAACAGAATGCAGCGCAAGTTTAAAAGTATAAGATACAACTGTGGTAACTCGACGATAAAGTAACAGAGCTATATTTGGATAGTTTGGTGACAGTAATATAGACTACAGTTCGGCTTGTCAACTTAGATTCTAAAGTAATGGTATAAGCCTAAGTGAACTTTTGACAAGAGGAAAATAACTATTTAAAAATTGTGCTTTTGACATGCATATAATCTCTACAGTGTAAAGAAGTTTTACGTACGTTAACTTCTTCCGAGTGTATATTCACTGCTGGCCAAAATCTTAAGGCCAATGAACATAAAGAAAAAATATGTATTTTGCATTGTTAGACTCAATCACTTATTTGAGTAGAGCTTCGAAAAATGAAAATAAGAAAAGGGAAAATAAAAAAAAATTAATAAGGAAAATATGAACACAATGAAATTAACCTAAATACTAACTAGTCAAAAGTTTAAGACCATACCAAAGAAAAGTCCTAAACAGTGTAGGAAATGCCCAACAAGAGGTCTCAGTAGTGAGTTGGCCCGGCATGGCCAAGCGTGTTAAGACGTGCGACTCGTAATCTGAGGGTCGCGGGTTCGCATCCCCGTCGCGCCAAACATGCTCACCCTTTCAGCCGTGGGGGCGTTATAATGTTACGGTCAATCCCACTATTCGTTGGTAAAAGAGTAGCCCAAGAGTTGGCGGTGGGTGGTGATGACTAGCTGCCTTCCCTCTAGTCTTACACTGCTAAATTAGGGACGGCTAGCACAGATAGCCCTTGAGTAGCTTTGTGCGAAATTCCAAAACAAACAAACAAACAAACAAAGATGCAGTGACTTATAGTACGCTTACCTCTAGGTTAAGAACTGGTTTTATTAGTTTAATAACAAGAGACACTAGCTTTCTAGATGTATTGTTGTAACTATTCAGGTCTACTGCTGCATCTAGGATATCTACATTAGCTTTCTAGATGTATTGTTGTAACTATTCAGGTCTACTGCTGCAGCTAATGTAGATATCCTGGATGTATTGTCATAGCTATCCAAATTTATTGTTTCGGCTATTCAGATGTATTGTTGCAGCTAATTAACTGTATTGTTATGGTATTCCATATGTATTGTTGTAGCTATTCAAATATATCTTCGCACCTAAATGTATTGTTGCGGCTAATTAACTGTGTTGTTATGGTTATTTATGCGTATTGTTGCAGCTAATTAAAATGTACTGTTGCGGTTATTATAATTTAAATGAGTGACTTCAATTTCATTTACAAAACTAGATCAGAATAAGCGTCAACAAAACTACAATAAAGTCCTCCCCCAAATTTTGAAATATTTCATATGATATAAACACAAAACGTGCTTTAACCTAGGATAAATTTTTGGGTGAGAAATAGACGTCTTATCGACGGATGTAAATTATACTTACCATTGTAAGTTTACTATGATAGATGCTTGCGCCCTCTAAAGGATAAAGAGGACTGTTGTGGCCGACTTGACGTTGCCAGTCGCTGTGGAAATCGTACGTCATAACATTAAACATATCTAGAGGAAATAGTGGAGGTAGAATCACTATCATGCTTTCAATATTTTAATGAATATTAAATAATATATTGATAACATTGAAACTAACAAACAATATATTGTTATCATAATTACAAGTATAATTTCTAAATAGATGAAGCTGACAGTTTTACTTTTTTCAGGATATTTTTGTTTGTTGTTGTTAAACTACACAATCTGTTCTCTGCCCATTGTCAATTTCTCACCTCGCGCCGAACACAAACTCGACATTATTTACTTTCAAAGATGAAGTTCTCTCAAGTTCAGGGCAAAAGCCGTGAAACATATTCAGCTATCATTAAAAATAAACTTGTACCAAACAGCAAATTTCAGAATTATATATAAAAAAAAATGATCCAGGAACGTAAAACAGTAACAAAAAACCTACCTGTTCAGTTGCATGACATCATATCCCGCAACTATTGCTTCGAAGTTTCCAGGAACACTGGATGACAGAAGAAGTTGGGGTTTCTGGGAATACTTAGATTCTCCTACGAAAGCTTCCTTAAAATCCTGTAAAAAGTATAAAATTGTGTTAGAGAAGCCGTCTTACTTATATGAAAGATTCAAATATTACATTGTTCAGTGTAGTCCTCAATATATAAAAGGCCACACAATGTTCACTGTTGCCACTAGTATACAGAAGGTCACATAGTGTTCACTGTTGCCACGAGTGTACAAAAAAACCAAACAGTATTCACTGTTGCTCATACGTGCATAATAGATAGTATTGTTTTTCACTATAATTCAAAATGAGTTGGTATAGTGTTGTGTTCATGGTTTAAGACCACAGTTAAAGGGAAGTGAATACTGTGCTATATTTATTTTGGTTTGTGAAGGTATAATTTTAAATGAATTTTCTACCAGTTAACGAACATTTTAATTCTGTGTTTTCGCGCTTCCAAGCTATGTGGATTTTCAAAATATCAATCTGTTTTAATCTCTAACGTTGTTGGTTTCACCATTTTGTTTTTAAGTTTTATAAATACGCATGCTTTTACAAATCACTAGAGGACAGCACAAAACCAGAACATGATAACAAGCACTTGTTGTTTTGAGCTTGGACATTTCTTTAAAAATTATTCTGTGTTCTAAACAACATCAACGATGTTTAACCTTTCACATTTTACTGACTTACATTGTGTAAAATATGAAGAAGTGCGAATATCTGGCAGTTGTTTAAACGATAAATTAAGAATAATAAAACACCTATAAAACTGTAGTACTTGAGATATAGTTTAAGCTATTTCCTGCTGAAATGTTAGGGAATGGTTGTTTATCCGCAACAGGATCGAAATGTCCTCCCCCCAAGCTCGGAGACCCACATGGTAGTTCCTGCAAGACATTTTAGTCAGATAGTCAGATCAGATTAATTCATATACATAGGTTACGTCTAACAGAGTTCTTCCCCCCACAATTGATTTAGGGTGCACACTTGACGTCAGCATTCTTTCTTGATGACGAGAAACAAACTGAAATAAAAATGTTGTTCAGGTTAAGATGACCTTGGAAGGTCGAAACGTTGTTCTCTCCTTATCAATAAACGTGTTAATACCCAACCCATATCAGTCGTTCTGAGATACGTCAGCATTTCATGCTTTTCCTTTCCAAGAGGGTCCGTGGTTAGAGTGCTTGATTAGTAATCTGAGGGTCGTAGGTTGGAATCACCGTCACACCAAACATGCTAACCCTTTCAGCCGTTGGGGTTATTTAGTACGCCCAATCCCACTATTTGTTGGTAAAAGAGTAGCGCGAAAGTTGGTGGTGGGTGGTGATGACTAGTCTTACACTGCTAAATTAGGGACAGTTAGTGCAGATAGCCCTCGTGTAGCTTTGCACGAAATTCAAAACAAACCAAACCAGGCAAGAGTATTAATAAAAGTTAGAGGGAACCGTTACTGATTAAATACATTCCTCCAGTCTCTCAATTCAAATTAGGGAAGAGCTTAATGCAGGTAGGTAGAATATTTGTGTAGAACGTTCATCTATAAAGTATCTTGAACATTTCGGGCGAAATTTCCGCTCCGTTACGAGTTACTCCTTCTTGAAAAACAAAGAAAAACGTCAATCTAATAACCAAGTATCAATAAAGTTTGTTTGTTATTAGATTGACTGATGGACGAATTTCATACAAACTAAGCGAGAAAATATCAGCTATACTGACATATTAAATTGTCTTGTGAATTGTGACGCAGCTGTAAACCTTGGGACGATTGGTCATTTATATCAATTATAAGCATCATTCAACAAAACGAGATGTATACACAAACACATATATCGCTTATGCGAGGAATAAACCTTACAAGCCCGTTAGTCTGACACCTGGTGGTTTAGTTTTATAAACAAGGTAAACAACTCACGGCGTGTTTTTCACAATATTCACAATATGTACAGAGGTATCTGTACATAACTGTCTTTTATTTTGAACTGGTAGAGTACAATTAAGACAGCTAGTCAAAAATACCCACCGCCAACACTTAGGATACTCTTTTCTGACGAAATAAAGCAACCGTTTTAACAATTATGGGCTTATCATTGCTTGATGGTTAAAGGGTGCTTGACAAGCAATCAGGGGTCCGTATCCCGTTACCGAAAGTGCTCATTTCCTTTCAGCCATGGAGGTTGTTATAATGAGACGATCAATACTTCTTTTCTTTGGGTAATATAATTAGGCGGTGGGTGTCGTTGACTACTTGCCTTCCCGCTAGTCTACAAATACACCAAAAATTTATAACCTATGCTTATTTTAGCTTCTGAATTTCGAGTAACATTTCATTAACTCCAAACCGAAACCCATAAAACGGCAAGGGAGTTTCAACAAATCAAATTAAAAGGTATCAGAATTAGATAATTAATAATCTAACATGTATTTTATTATCACTTCTCGCATGTGCAAATATTTCAAACAAAATCCGTTTCATTTGCCACAATACATGATGTTTTCTAAACGACGTACGTACCTCAAGGTAAAGAATAGTAGGATTTGAATTTCACTCTTATAATGCACCCTAAACCCCTAATAGTTCAGCGATAAGAATTAAGGCTTATAATATTAGAAACCTGGTTTCGACACTTGTGGTGCGCACATCACAGGTAGTTCATTTTAAATCGTTGCGCCGAACTACCAACTTACAAGTAAACAATAATATGCACTCACGATTTCAAAGAGTTGAACTCCCCTCTTTCTTGTTATTGTTCTTTTACAGAAACAAACTGCGAACCAGAAATTTTCGGATTAAAGCCGAGCACGCTAAATACAGGGCCATACCCAGCTCTACACTCAAAATAACCATCGTTCTGGATGCTTTCAAGACAAAGAACAAACCCATCAAATTCAGCGAGTCGAGTGTTGTCTTTATTCTAGACTAAATGATTAATCCGTCACTGGAGCAAAATGCTGGAATTCTATCTTGGAACACAATATTCATGCTGAGTGTAATTAGGAACTTGTACCTACCTCAGCGAGCTCACTAAACCGAGACTTGTCTTGAATCCCCCGAGGGAATTCCCAGGCTAAATCAAATCCATCAAATTCGTTCTTCCGAAGAAAGTCAATAGCACTGAAGATGAACTGGGACCTCCTATGAACAAAATTTTCCTTTATTTATATTTAAAAACCTCTTAAGGAGTAAATATTTAATTATGTTTTCGAAATATTCCTAAATAAAGAGACCTGGTTTTAAATTATTCCGGGTTTTCGTCTTTTATTTACGTCGCTTAGTTACCACCTGCTTTTCTTCTTTCAGGTTGTGTTTCCTCATGATTGGTTCTTGTTCCCTTCGTGTATATCTGTACGTTTGTTAATTCAGATTCGTAGCTTGTCAGCACGCTTATAAATCTACTTCTACATTTATATTTCCATAGGGTTAGAACCCTTACAATCAGGTTTTCATACCCACTTTGGGAAAAGTACAGATAGGCGATTGTATACATTTGTGTCTAACAAATAGATACACAGTATGTAAAATTTGTTTAAGAGCATATGCAGTTTGCCAACCGCAGGGATTGAACGCCGAAGTTTTACGTCATAAGCCCTCAAGCATACTTCATAAAAACCGGAGTTTTAAAAAACACAACAGAACTACCACGAAGTGTGTGAAAAATATTAAACATTAATTTTGTTTAAAAAGACATATTTATGTCTTTGTACTTGTTTTACCTCAACGTCTTATTTCTATTCTCCAGTCTCAAATATTCTTTTACATTGTCTTATACACTGAATGAAAAAAACCGGCTCCTTATTCACTATCCGTTCTTAAACTGAGGAAATCACATATTGAATAATTCAGTCCTTTCCTTAAACAAGGGAATCGGATATTGAATAATTCAGTCCTTTCTTCAAACAAGGGAATAAGATATTGAATAATTTTGTCCTCTCTTTAAACAAAGGAATCAGATATTGAGTAATACTGTCCTTTATTTAAACAAGAGAATCAGATATTATATATTTCTGTACTTTCTTTAAACAAGGAAATCAGATATTGAAAAATTCTCTCCTTTTGTTAAACAAGGAAGTCAGTTATTAAATAACTGAACGTTCTTTGAGCAAATACGTCACATATTAAATAATTCTGTCCTTTCTTTAAACAAAAGAATCAGATATTGAACAATTCTGACCGTTCATCAAACAAGGAAGTCAGATATTCAATAATTCTGACTGTTAGCAAGGAAGTTAGATAGTGAATGTTTCTTTACTTCCTTTAAACAAAAGAATCATATATTGAAAAATTCTATCCTTTCTTTAAACAAGGGAATTAGATATCGAATACTTCTTCCCTCTCTTTAAACAAGGGAATAACATATTGAATATTCTTGTCCGTTCTTCAAACAAAGAAGTCAGATATTGAATATTTTTGTCTTTTTTTGAAACAAGAGATTTAGATATTATAGAATTCTTTCTATTCTTCAAAGACGGGATTCAGATACTCAATAATCCTTACCGTTCTTTAAACAAGAAAGTCAGATATTGAATATTTGTGTCCGTTTTTCAAGCAAGGAAATCAGATATTGAATAATTCTGACCTTTCATAAACAAAGGAATCAGATATTGAATAATTTTGCCCATTCTTCAAAGATAGGATTCAGATATTCATTAATTCTGTCCTTTCTTTAAACAATAAAGTCAGATATTGAATAATTCTGTCCTTTCTTTAAACAAGGGAATAAGATATTGTAGATTTCTGTCCTTTCTTTAAACTAGGATATCAAATATTGAATAATTCTGTCCTTTCTTTAAACAAGGGAATCAGATATTGTAGAATCTGACGTTTCTTTAACCAAAAGAATGAGATATTGAATATTTCTGACCTTTCTTATAAGATGGAATTCAGATATTCAATAATTCTGACTGATCGTTAAGCAAGGAAGTTAGATAGTGAATGTTTCTTTACTTTCTTTAAACAAAAAAATCATATATCAAAAAAATTCTATCCTTTCTTTAAACAATAAAATTAGGTATCGAATAATTCTATCTTTTCTATAAACAAGGGAATCATATATTGAAAAATTCTGTCCTTTCCTTAAACAAAAAAGTCAGGTATTGAATAATTAAGTTCTTTAAGCAAAGAAGTCAGATATTGAATATTTCTGTCCTTTCTTTAAACACGGGAATCAGATATTGAATAATTCGGTCCTTTCTTTAAACAAGGGAATCAGATATTGTAGAATCTCCCGTTTCTTTAAACAAGAGAATGAGATATTCAATATTTCTGACCTTTCTTCTAAGATGGAATTCAGATATTCAATAATTCTGTCCGTTCTTCAAACAAGGAAGTCAGATATTCAATAATTCTGACTGTTCTTTAAGCAAGGAAGTTAGATAGTGAATGTTTGTTTACTCTCTTTAAACAAAAGAATCATATATTGAAAAATTCTATCCTTTCTTTAAAGAAGAGAATCAGATATCGAATAATTCTGTCTTTTCTATCAACAAGGGAATCATATATTGAATAATTCTGTCCTTCCCTTAAACAAGAAAGTCAGGTATTGAATAATTAAGTTCTTTAAGCAAAGATGTCAGATATTGAATATTTTTGTCCGTTCTTCAAACAACGAAGTCATATATTGAATAATTTTGTCCTTTCTTCAAACAACGGAATCAGATATTGAATAATTCTGTGCTTACTTAAAACAAGGGAATCAGATATTAAATAATTCCGTCCTTCATTTAAACAAGGGAATTGGTTATTAAATGTTTCTGCCCTTTCTTTATGAAAGTAAGTCAGATATTAAATATTTCTCTCCTTTCTTGAAACAAGAGATTTAGATATTGTAGAATTCTCTCCTTTCTTTAAACAAGAAGAAAAGTTATTCAATAATTCTCTCCTTTCTTCAAACAAGAAATTTACATATTGTAGAATTCTCTCCTTTCTTTAAAGAAGAAAAAAAGATATTCAATAATTCTGTCCGTCTTCCAAACAAGGAAGTCAAATATTCAATAATTATGGCCGTTCTTCAAGCAAAAAAGTCAGATATTTAATAATTTTGACCGTCCTTTGAGCAAGGAAGTGAGATATTCAATGTTTCTGACCTTTCTTGAAAAAAAGGGGATCAGATACTGAAAGTTGCTGACCTTTCATAAAACAAAAGAATCAGATATTGAATAATTCTATCCTTTCTCTAAGCGAGAAAGTCAGATATTGAATATTTCTTTCCTCTCTATAAACAAGGGAATCAGATATTGAATAATTCTTCCCTCTCTTTAAACAAGGGAATAAGATATTGAATAATCTTTCCGTTCTTCAAACAAGGAAGTCAGATATGGAATAATTCTGTCCTTTGAATAAACAACGGAATCAGATATTGTATATTTCTGTCTTTACTTTATGTAAGGAAGTCAGATATTCAATAATTCTGACCGTTCGTTAAGCAAGAAAGTCAGATAGTGAATGTTTCTTTCCTTTCTTTAAAAAACAAATCATATATTTAAAAATTATGTCCCTTCTTTAAACAAGGGAAACAAATACTGAATAATTGTCTCTTTTCTTTAAACAATGGAATCAGATATTGAAAAATTCTGACCGTTCCTCAAACAAGGAAGTCAGATATTCAATAATTCTGACTGTTCGTTAAGCAAGGAAGTTAGATAGTGAATGTTTCTTTACTTTCTTTGATCAGAAGAATCATATATTGAAAAATTCTATCCTTTCTGTAAACAAGGGAATCAGATATCGAATACTTCTGTCTTTTCTATAAACAATGGAATCATATATTGAATAATTTTGTCCTTTCCTTAAACAAGAAACTCAGGTGTTGAATAATTAAGTTCTTTAAGCAAAGACGTCAGATATTCAATAATCTGTCCGTTCTCCAAACAAGGAAGTCAGATATTGAATATTTCTGTCTTTTCTTGAAATAAGAGATTTAGATAATATAGAAATCTTTCTATTCTTCAAAGATGGGATTCAGATACTCAATAATTCTCTCCGTTCTTTAAACAAGAAAGTCAGATATTGAATATTTTTGTCTTTCTAGAAACAAAATTAGGTATTGTAGAATTCTTTCTATTATTTAAACAAGAAAAAGAGATATTGAATATTTGTATCCGTTCTTCAAACAAGGAAATCAGATATTGAATAATTCTGACCTTTCTTAAACAAAGGAATCAGATATTGAATGTTTCTGTTCTTTCTTTAAACAAAGGAATCATATATTGAATAATTTTACAAATTCTTCAACGATGGGATTCAGATATTCAATAATTTTGTCCTTTCTTTAAACAAGGGAATAAGGTATTATAGATTTCTCTTCTTTCTTTAAACTAGGGAATCAGATATTGAATAATTCTGTCCTTTCTTTAAACAAGGGAATCAGATATTTTAGAATCTCTCGTTTCTTTAAACAAGAGAATGAGATATTGAATATTTCTGACCTTTCTTCTAAGGAGGAATTCAGATATTGAATAATTCTGTCCGTTCTTTAAACAAGGGAATCAGATGTTGAATGTTTTTTCTTTTCCTCAACAAGGAAGTCAAATATTGAATAATTCTGTCCGTTGTTTAAGGAAGGAAGTGAGATGTTGAATGTTTCTCTCCATTCTTTAAACAAGAGAATGAGATATTGAGTATTCCTTACGTTTGTTTGAACTCTTGTTTGAACGCTTTCTTTAAACAAGGGAATCAGATATTGAATATTACTGTCCTTTATTTAAACAAGAGAATCAGATATTGTATATTTCTGTACTTTCTTTAAACAAAAGAATCAGATATTGAATAACACTGTCCTTTATTTAAACAAGAGAATCAGATATTGTATATTTCTGTACTTTCTTTAAACAAGGAAATCAGATTTGGTATAATTTTGTCTTCTCTTTAAACAAGGGGATCAGATATTGAAAAATTGTCTCTTTTTGTTAAACAAGGAAGTCAGTTATTGAATAATTCTGAACGTTCTTTGAGCCAAGAAGTCAGATATTGAATAATTCTGTCCTTTCTTGAAAGAAGGGAAACAGATACTGAATAATTCTCTCCTTTCTTTAAACAAGGGAGTCAGATATTGAACAATTCTGACAGTTCTTCAAACAAGGAATTCAGATATTCAATAATTCTGACTCTTCGTTAAACAAGGAAGTTAGATAGTGAATGTTTCTTTTCTTTCTTTAAACAAAAGAATCATATATCGACTAATTCTATCTTTTCTATAAACAAGGGAATCATATATTGAAAAATTCTGTCCTTTCCTTAAACAAGAAAGTCAGGTATTGAATAATTAAGGTCTTTAAGCAAAGAAGTCAGATATTGAATATTTCTGTCCTTTCTTTAAACACGGGAATCAGATATTGAATAATTCGGTCCTTTCTTTAAACAAGGGAATAAGATACTGTAGAATCTCTCGCTTCTTTAAACAAGAGAATGAGATTTTGAATATTTCTGACCTTTCTTCTAAGATGGAATTCAGATATTCAATAATTCTGTCCGTTCTTCAAACAAGGAAGTCAGATATTCAATAATTCTGACTGTTCGTTAAGCATGGAAGTTAGATAGTGAATGTTTCTTTACTCTCTTTAAACAAAGAATCATATATTCAAAAATTCTATCCTTTCTTTAAACAAGGGAATCAGATATCGAATAATTCTGTCTTTTCTATCAACCAGGGAATCATATATTGAATAATTCTGTCCTTCCTTTAAACAAGAAAGTCAAGTATTTGTCCTTTCTTTAAACAAAAGAATAAGATATTATATATTTCTGTCCTTTCTTCAAACTAGTAAATCAAATATTGAAAATTGATGACCTTTCATAAAACAAAAGAATCAGATATTGAATAATTCTATCCTTTCAGTAAGCGAGAAAGTCAGATATTGAATATTTCTTTCCTCTCTATAAACAAGGGAATCAGATATTGAATAATTCTTCCCTCTCTTTAAACAAGGGAATAAGATATTGAATAATCTTTCCGTTCTTCAAACAAGGAAGTCAGATATGGAATAATTCTGTCCTTTGAATAAACAACGGAATTCAGATATTGTATATTTCAGTCTTTACTTTATGTAAGGAAGTCAGATATTCAATAATTCTGACCGTTCGTTAAGCAAGAAAGTCAGATAGTGAATGTTTCTTTCCTTTCTTTAAAAAACAAATCATATATTTAAAAATTATGTCCTTCTTTAAACAAGGGAAACAGATACTGAATAATTGTCTCTTTTCTTTAAACAATGGAATCAGATATTAAAAAATTCTGACCGTTCTTCAAACAAGGAAGTCAGATATTCAATAATTCTGACTGTTCGTTAAGCAAGGAAGTTAGATAGTGAATGTTTCTTTACTTTCTTTGATCAGAAGAATCATATATTGAAAAATTGTATCCTTTCTGTAAACAAGGGAATCAGATATCGAATACTTCTGTCTTTTCTATAAACAATGGAATCATATATTGAATAATTCTGTCCTTTCCTTAAACAAGAAACTCAGGTGTTGAATAATTAGGTTCTTTAAGCAAAGATGTCAGATATTCAATAATTCTGTCCGTTCTCCAAACAAGGAAGTCAGATATTGAATATTTATGTCTTTTCTTGAAATAAGAGATTTAGATAATATAGAAATCTTTCTATTCTTCAAAGATGGGATTCAGATACTCAATAATTCTCTCCGTTCTTTAAACAAGAAAGTCAGATATTGAATATTTTTGTCTTTCTTGAAACAAGACATTTAGATATTGTAGAATTCTTTCTATTATTTAAACAAGAAAAAGAGATATTGAATATTTGTGTCCGTTCTTCAAACAAGGAAATCAGATATTGAATAATTCTGACCTTTCTTAAACAAAGGAATCAGATATTGAATGTTTCTGTTCTTTCTTTAAACAAAGGAATCATATATTGAATAATTTTGCCCATTCTTCAAAGATGGGATTCAGATATTCAATAATTTTGTCCTTTCTTTAAACAAAGGAAAAAGGTATTATAGATTTCTGTTCTTTCTTTAAACTAGGGAATCAGATATTGAATAATTCTGTCCTTTCTTTAAACAAGGGAATGAGATATTTTAGAATCTCTCGTTTCTTTAAACAAGAGAATGAGATATTGAATATTTCTGACCTTTCTTCTAAGGAGGAATTCAGATATTCAATAATTCTGTCCGTTCTTTAAACAAGGGAATCAGATGTTGAATGTTTTTTTCTTTTCCTCAAACAATGAAGTCAGATATTGAATAATTCTATCCGTTGTTTAAGGAAGGAAGTGAGATGTTGAATGTTTCTCTCCATTCTTTAAACAAGAGAATGAGATATTGAGTATTCCTTGCGTTTGTTTGAACTCTTGTTTGAACGCTTTCTTTAAACAAGGGAATCAGATATTGAATATTACTGTCCTTTATTTAAACAAGAGAATCAGATATTGTATATTTCTGTACTTTCTTTAAACAAAAGAATCAGATATTGAATAACACTGTCCTTTATTTAAACAAGAGAATCAGATATTGTATATTTCTGTACTTTCTTTAAACAAAGAAATCAGATTTGGTATAATTTTGTCTTCTCTTTAAACAAGGGGATCAGATATTGAAAAATTGTCTCTTTTTGTTAAACAAGGAAGTCAGTTATTGAATAATTCTGAACGTTCTTTGAGCCAAAAAGTCAGATATTGAATAATTCTGTCCTTTCTTCAAAGAAGGAAACAGATACTGAATAATTCTCTCCTTTCTTTAAACAAGGGAATCAGATATTGGACAATTCTGACAGTTCTTCAAACAAGGAATTCAGATATTCAATAATTCTGACTCTTCGTTAAACAAGGAAGTTAGATAGTGAATGTTTCTTTTCTTTCTTTAAACAAAAGAATCATATATCGACTAATTCTATCTTTTCTATAAAGAAGGGAATCATATATTGAAAAATTCTGTCCTTTCCTTAAACAAGAAAGTCAGGTATTGAATAATTAATTTCTTTAAGCAAAGAAGTCAGATATTGAATATTTCTGTCCTTTCTTTAAATACGGGAATCAGATATTGAATAATTCGGTCCTTTCTTTAAAGAAGGGAATAAGATACTGTAGAATCTCTCGTTTCTTTAAACAAGAGAATGAGATTTTGAATATTTCTGACCTTTCTTCTAAGATGGAATTCAGATATTCAATAATTCTGTCCGTTCTTCAAACAAGGAAGTCAGATATTCAATAATTCTGACTGTTCGTTAAGCATGGAAGTTAGATAGTGAATGTTTCTTTACTCTCTTTAAACAAAAGAATCATATATTCAAAAATTCTATCCTTTCTTTAAACAAGGGAATCAGATATCGAATAATTCTGTCTTTTCTATCAACCAGGGAATCATATATTGAATAATTCTGTCCTTCCTTTAAACAAGAAAGTCAAGTATTTGTCCTTTCTTTAAACAAAAGAATAAGATATTATATATTTCTGTCCTTTCTTCAAACTAGGAAATCAAATATTGAAAATTGATGACCTTTCATAAAACAAAAGAATCAGATATTGAATAATTCTATCTTTTCAGTAAGCGAGAAAGTCAGATATTGAATATTTCTTTCCTCTCTATAAACAAGGGAATCAGATATTGAATAATTCTTCCCTCTCTTTAAACAAGGGAATAAGATATTGAATAATCTTTCCGTTCTTCAAACAAGGAAGTCAGATATGGAATAATTCTGTCCTTTGAATAAACAACGGAATCAGATATTGTATATTTCTGTCTTTACTTTATGTAAGGAAGTCAGATATTCAATAATTCTGACCGTTCGTTAAGCAAGAAAGTCAGATAGTGAATGTTTCTTTCCTTTCTTTAAAAAACAAATCATATATTTAAAATTATGACCCTTCTTTAAACAAGGGAAACAGATACTGAATAATTGTCTCTTTTCTTTAAACAATGGAATCAGATATTAAAAAATTCTGACCGTTCTTCAAACAAGGAAGTCAGATATTCAATAATTCTGACTGTTCGTTAAGCAAGGAAGTTAGATAGTGAATGTTTCTTTACTTTCTTTGATCAGAAGAATCATATATTGAAAAATTGTATCCTTTCTGTAAACAAGGGAATCAGATATCGAATACTTCTGTCTTTTCTATAAACAATGGAATCATATATTGAATAATTCTGTCCTTTCCTTAAACAAGAAACTCAGGTGTTGAATAATTAAGTTCTTTAAGCAAAGATGTCAGATATTCAATAATTCTGTCCGTTCTCCAAACAAGGAAGTCAGATATTGAATATTTATGTCTTTTCTTGAAATAAGAGATTTAGATAATATAGAAATCTTTCTATTCTTCGAAGATGGGATTCAGATACTCAATAATTCTCTCCGTTCTTTAAACAAGAAAGTCAGATATTGAATATTTTTGTCTTTCTTGAAACAAGACATTTAGATATTGTAGAATTCTTTCTATTATTTAAACAAGAAAAGAGATATTGAATATTTGTGTCCGTTCTTCAAACAAGGAAATCAGATATTGAATAATTCTGACCTTTCTTAAACAAAGGAATCAGATATTGAATGTTTCTGTTCTTTCTTTAAACAAAGGAATCATATATTGAATAATTTTGCCCATTCTTCAAAGATGGGATTCAGATATTCAATAATTTTGTCCTTTCTTTAAACAAAGGAAAAAGGTATTATAGATTTCTGTTCTTTCTTTAAACTAGGGAATCAGATATTGAATAATTCTGTCCTTTCTTTAAACAAGGGAATGAGATATTTTAGAATCTCTCGTTTCTTTAAACAAGAGAATGAGATATTGAATATTTCTGACCTTTCTTCTAAGGAGGAATTCAGATATTCAATAATTCTGTCCGTTCTTTAAGCAAGGGAATCAGATGTTGAATGTTTTTTTCTTTTCCTCAAACAATGAAGTCAGATATTGAATAATTCTGTCCGTTGTTTAAGGAAGGAAGTGAGATGTTGAATGTTTCTCTCCATTCTTTAAACAAGAGAGTGAGATATTGAGTATTTCTTATGTTTGTTTGAACTCTTGTTTGAACGCTTTCTTTAAACAAGGGAATCAGATATTGAATATTACTGTCCTTTATTTAAACAAGAGAATCAGATATTGTATATTTCTGTACTTTCTTTAAACAAAAGAATCAGATATTGAATAACACTGTCCTTTATTTAAACAAGAGAATCAGATATTGTATATTTCTGTACTTTCTTTAAACAAAGAAATCAGATTTGGTATAATTTTGTCTTCTCTTTAAACAAGGGGATCAGATATTGAAAAATTGTCTCTTTTTGTTAAACAAGGAAGTCAGTTATTGAATAATTCTGAACGTTCTTTGAGCCAAAAAGTCAGATATTGAATAATTCTGTCCTTTCTTCAAAGAAGGGAAACAGATACTGAATAATTCTCTCCTTTCTTTAAACAAGGGAATCAGATATTGGACAATTCTGACAGTTCTTCAAACAAGGAATTCAGATATTCAATAATTCTGACTCTTCGTTAAACAAGGAAGTTAGATAGTGAATGTTTCTTTTCTTTCTTTAAACAAAAGAATCATATATCGACTAATTCTATCTTTTCTATAAAGAAGGGAATCATATATTGAAAAATTCTGTCCTTTCCTTAAACAAGAAAGTCAGGTATTGAATAATTAATTTCTTTAAGCAAAGAAGTCAGATATTGAATATTTCTGTCCTTTCTTTAAATACGGGAATCAGATATTGAATAATTCGGTCCTTTCTTTAAAGAAGGGAATAAGATACTGTAGAATCTCTCGTTTCTTTAAACAAGAGAATGAGATTTTGAATATTTCTGACCTTTCTTCTAAGATGGAATTCAGATATTCAATAATTCTGTCCGTTCTTCAAACAAGGAAGTCAGATATTCAATAATTCTGACTGTTCGTTAAGCATGGAAGTTAGATAGTGAATGTTTCTTTACTCTCTTTAAACAAAAGAATCATATATTCAAAATTCTATCCTTTCTTTAAACAAGGGAATCAGATATCGAATAATTCTGTCTTTTCTATCAACCAGGGAATCATATATTGAATAATTCTGTCCTTCCTTTAAACAAGAAAGTCAAGTATTTGTCCTTTCTTTAAACAAAAGAATAAGATATTATATATTTCTGTCCTTTCTTCAAACTAGAAATCAAATATTGAAAATTGATGACCTTTCATAAAACAAAAGAATCAGATATTGAATAATTCTATCTTTTCAGTAAGCGAGAAAGTCAGATATTGAATATTTCTTTCCTCTCTATAAACAAGGGAATCAGATATTGAATAATTCTTCCCTCTCTTTAAACAAGGGAATAAGATATTGAATAATCTTTCCGTTCTTCAAACAAGGAAGTCAGATATGGAATAATTCTGTCCTTTGAATAAACAACGGAATCAGATATTGTATATTTCTGTCTTTACTTTATGTAAGGAAGTCAGATATTCAATAATTCTGACCGTTCGTTAAGCAAGAAAGTCAGATAGTGAATGTTTCTTTCCTTTCTTTAAAAAACAAATCATATATTTAAAATTATGACCCTTCTTTAAACAAGGGAAACAGATACTGAATAATTGTCTCTTTTCTTTAAACAATGGAATCAGATATTAAAAATTCTGACCGTTCTTCAAACAAGGAAGTCAGATATTCAATAATTCTGACTGTTCGTTAAGCAAGGAAGTTAGATAGTGAATGTTTCTTTACTTTCTTTGATCAGAAGAATCATATATTGAAAAATTGTATCCTTTCTGTAAACAAGGGAATCAGATATCGAATACTTCTGTCTTTTCTATAAACAATGGAATCATATATTGAATAATTCTGTCCTTTCCTTAAACAAGAAACTCAGGTGTTGAATAATTAAGTTCTTTAAGCAAAGATGTCAGATATTCAATAATTCTGTCCGTTCTCCAAACAAGGAAGTCAGATATTGAATATTTATGTCTTTTCTTGAAATAAGAGATTTAGATAATATAGAAATCTTTCTATTCTTCGAAGATGGGATTCAGATACTCAATAATTCTCTCCGTTCTTTAAACAAGAAAGTCAGATATTGAATATTTTTGTCTTTCTTGAAACAAGACATTTAGATATTGTAGAATTCTTTCTATTATTTAAACAAGAAAAGAGATATTGAATATTTGTGTCCGTTCTTCAAACAAGGAAATCAGATATTGAATAATTCTGACCTTTCTTAAACAAAGGAATCAGATATTGAATGTTTCTGTTCTTTCTTTAAACAAAGGAATCATATATTGAATAATTTTGCCCATTCTTCAAAGATGGGATTCAGATATTCAATAATTTTGTCCTTTCTTTAAACAAAGGAAAAAGGTATTATAGATTTCTGTTCTTTCTTTAAACTAGGGAATCAGATATTGAATAATTCTGTCCTTTCTTTAAACAAGGGAATGAGATATTTTAGAATCTCTCGTTTCTTTAAACAAGAGAATGAGATATTGAATATTTCTGACCTTTCTTCTAAGGAGGAATTCAGATATTCAATAATTCTGTCCGTTCTTTAAACAAGGGAATCAGATGTTGAATGTTTTTTTCTTTTCCTCAAACAATGAAGTCAGATATTGAATAATTCTGTCCGTTGTTTAAGGAAGGAAGTGAGATGTTGAATGTTTCTCTCCATTCTTTAAACAAGAGAGTGAGATATTGAGTATTTCTTACGTTTGTTTGAACTCTTGTTTGAACGCTTTCTTTAAACAAGGGAATCAGATATTGAATATTACTGTCCTTTATTTAAACAAGAGAATCAGATATTGTATATTTCTGTACTTTCTTTAAACAAGGAAATCAGATTTGGTATAATTTTGTCTTTTTTTTCAACAAGGGGATCAGATATTGAAAAATTCTCTCTTTTTGTTAAACAAGAAAGTCAGTTATTGAATAATTCTGAACGTTCTTTGAGCCAAGAAGTCAGATATTGAATAATTCTGTCCTTTCTTCAAAGAAGGAAAACAGATATTGAATAATACTCTCCTTTCTTTAAACAAGGGAATCAGATATTGAACAATTCTGACAGTTCTTCAAACAAGGAATTCAGATATTCAATAATTCTGACTCTTCGTTAAACAAGGAAGTTAGATAGTGAATGTTTCTTTACTTTCTTTAAACAAAAGAATCATATATCGAAAAATTCTATCCTTTCTTTAAACAAGAAAATCGGATATCGAATAATTCTATCTTTTCTATAAAGAAGGGAATCATATCTTGAAAAATTCTGTCCTTTCCTTAAACAAGAAAGTCAGGTATTGAATAATTAATTTCTTTAAGCAAAGAAGTCAGATATTGAATATTTCTGTCCTTTCTTTAAACACGGGAATCAGATATTGAATAATTCTGTCCTTTCTTTAAACAAGAGAATCAGATATTGTAGAATCTCTCGTTTCTTTAAACAAGAGAATGAGATATTGAATATTTCTGACCTTTCTTCTAAGATGGAATTCAGATATTCAATAATTCTGTCCGTTCTTCAAACAAGTAAGTCAGATATTCAATAATTCTGACTGTTCGTTATGCAAGGAAGTTAGATAGTGAATGTTTTTTTACTCTCTTTAAACAAAAGAATCATATATTCAAAAATTCTATCCTTTCTTTAAACAAGGGAATCAGATATCGAATAATTCTGTCTTTTCTATCAACCAGGGAATCATATATTGAATAATTCTGTCCTTCCTTTAAACAAGAAAGTCAAGTATTTGTCCTTTCTTTAAACAAAAGAATAAGATATTATATATTTCTGTCCTTTCTTCAAACTAGGAAATCAAATATTGAAAATTGATGACCTTTCATAAAACAAAAGAATCAGATATTGAATAATTCTATCTTTTCAGTAAGCGAGAAAGTCAGATATTGAATATTTCTTTCCTCTCTATAAACAAGGGAATCAGATATTGAATAATTCTTCCCTCTCTTTAAACAAGGGAATAAGATATTGAATAATCTTTCCGTTCTTCAAACAAGGAAGTCAGATATGGAATAATTCTGTCCTTTGAATAAACAACGGAATCAGATATTGTATATTTCTGTCTTTACTTTATGTAAGGAAGTCAGATATTCAATAATTCTGACCGTTCGTTAAGCAAGAAAGTCAGATAGTGAATGTTTCTTTCCTTTCTTTAAAAAAACAAATCATATATTTAAAATTATGACCCTTCTTTAAACAAGGGAAACAGATACTGAATAATTGTCTCTTTTCTTTAAACAATGGAATCAGATATTAAAAAATTCTGACCGTTCTTCAAACAAGGAAGTCAGATATTCAATAATTCTGACTGTTCGTTAAGCAAGGAAGTTAGATAGTGAATGTTTCTTTACTTTCTTTGATCAGAAGAATCATATATTGAAAAATTGTATCCTTTCTGTAAACAAGGGAATCAGATATCGAATACTTCTGTCTTTTCTATAAACAATGGAATCATATATTGAATAATTCTGTCCTTTCCTTAAACAAGAAACTCAGGTGTTGAATAATTAAGTTCTTTAAGCAAAGATGTCAGATATTCAATAATTCTGTCCGTTCTCCAAACAAGGAAGTCAGATATTGAATATTTATGTCTTTTCTTGAAATAAGAGATTTAGATAATATAGAAATCTTTCTATTCTTCGAAGATGGGATTCAGATACTCAATAATTCTCTCCGTTCTTTAAACAAGAAAGTCAGATATTGAATATTTTTGTCTTTCTTGAAACAAGACATTTAGATATTGTAGAATTCTTTCTATTATTTAAACAAGAAAAGAGATATTGAATATTTGTGTCCGTTCTTCAAACAAGGAAATCAGATATTGAATAATTCTGACCTTTCTTAAACAAAGGAATCAGATATTGAATGTTTCTGTTCTTTCTTTAAACAAAGGAATCATATATTGAATAATTTTGCCCATTCTTCAAAGATGGGATTCAGATATTCAATAATTTTGTCCTTTCTTTAAACAAAGGAAAAGGTATTATAGATTTCTGTTCTTTCTTTAAACTAGGGAATCAGATATTGAATAATTCTGTCCTTTCTTTAAACAAGGGAATGAGATATTTTAGAATCTCTCGTTTCTTTAAACAAGAGAATGAGATATTGAATATTTCTGACCTTTCTTCTAAGGAGGAATTCAGATATTCAATAATTCTGTCCGTTCTTTAAACAAGGGAATCAGATGTTTGAATGTTTTTTTCTTTTCCTCAAACAATGAAGTCAGATATTGAATAATTCTGTCCGTTGTTTAAGGAAGGAAGTGAGATGTTGAATGTTTCTCTCCATTCTTTAAACAAGAGAGTGAGATATTGAGTATTTCTTACGTTTGTTTGAACTCTTGTTTGAACGCTTTCTTTAAACAAGGGAATCAGATATTGAATATTACTGTCCTTTATTTAAACAAGAGAATCAGATATTGTATATTTCTGTACTTTCTTTAAACAAGGAAATCAGATTTGGTATAATTTTGTCTTTTTTTTCAACAAGGGGATCAGATATTGAAAAATTCTCTCTTTTTGTTAAACAAGAAAGTCAGTTATTGAATAATTCTGAACGTTCTTTGAGCCAAGAAGTCAGATATTGAATAATTCTGTCCTTTCTTCAAAGAAGGAAAACAGATACTGAATAATTCTCTCCTTTCTTTAAACAAGGGAATCAAATATTGAACAATTCTGACAGTTCTTCAAACAAGGAATTCAGATATTCAATAATTCTGACTCTTCGTTAAACAAGGAAGTTAGATAGTGAATGTTTCTTTTCTTTCTTTAAACAAAAGAATCATATATCGAAAAATTCTATCCTTTCTTTAAACAAGAAAATCGGATATCGAATAATTCTATCTTTTCTATAAAGAAGGGAATCATATATTGAAAAATTCTGTCCTTTCCTTAAACAAGAAAGTCAGGTATTGAATAATTAATTTCTTTAAGCAAAGATGTCAGATATTGAATATTTCTGTCCTTTCTTTAAACACGGGAATCAGATATTGAATAATTCTGTCCTTTCTTTAAACAAGAGAATCAGATATTGTAGAATCTCTCGTTTCTTTAAACAAGAGAATGAGATATTGAATATTTCTGACCTTTCTTCTAAGGAGGAATTCAGATATTCAATAATTCTGTCCGTTCTTTAAACAAGGGAATCAGATGTTTGAATGTTTTTTTCTTTTCCTCAAACAATGAAGTCAGATATTGAATAATTCTGTCCGTTGTTTAAGGAAGGAAGTGATATGTTGAATGTTTATCTCGATTTTTTAAACAAGAGAATGAGATATTGAGTATTTCTTGCGTTTGTTTGAACTCTTGTTTGAACGCTTTCTTTAAACAAGGGAATCAGATATTGAATATTACTGTCCTTTATTTAAACAAGAGAATCAGATATTGTATATTTCTGTACTTTCTTTAAACAAGGAAATCAGATTTGGTATAATTTTGTCTTTTTTTTCAACAAGGGGATCAGATATTGAAAAATTCTCTCTTTTTGTTAAACAAGAAAGTCAGTTATTGAATAATTCTGAACGTTCTTTGAGCCAAGAAGTCAGATATTGAATAATTCTGTCCTTTCTTCAAAGAAGGAAAACAGATATTGAATAATACTCTCCTTTCTTTAAACAAGGGAATCAGATATTGAACAATTCTGACAGTTCTTCAAACAAGGAATTCAGATATTCAATAATTCTGACTCTTCGTTAAACAAGGAAGTTAGATAGTGAATGTTTCTTTTCTTTCTTTAAACAAAAGAATCATATATCGAAAAATTCTATCCTTTCTTTAAACAAGAAAATCGGATATCGAATAATTCTATCATTTCTATAAAGAAGGGAATCATATATTGAAAAATTCTGTCCTTTCCTTAAACAAGAAAGTCAGGTATTGAATAATTAATTTCTTTAAGCAAAAGAAGTCAGATATTGAATATTTCTGTCCTTTCTTTAAACAAGGGAATCAGATATTGAATAATTCTGTCCTTTCTTTAAACAAGGGAATCAGATATTGTAGAATCTCTCGTTTCTTTAAACAAGAGAATGAGATATTGAATATTTCTGACCTTTCTTCTAAGATGGAATTCAGATATTCAATAATTCTGTCCGTTCTTCAAACAAGTAAGTCAGATATTCAATAATTCTGACTGTTCGTTATCACAAGGAAGTTAGATAGTGAATGTTTTTTTACTTTCTTTAAACAAAAGAATCATATATTTGAAAAATTCTATCCTTTCTTTAAACAAGGGAATCAGATATCGAATAATTCTGTCTTTTCTATCAACAAGGGAATCATATATTGAATAATTCTGTCCTTCCTTAAACAAGAAAGTCAGGTATTTGTCCTTTCTTTAAACAAGGGAATAAGATATTATATATTTCTGTCCTTTCTTCAAACTAGAAATCAAATATTGAAAGTTGATGACCTTTCATAAAACAAAAGAATCAAATATTGAATAATTCTATCCTCTCTATAAACAAGTTAATCAGATATTGAATAATACTGTCCTTTATTTAAACAAGAGAATCAGATATTGTATATTTCTGTACTTTCTTTAAACAAGGAAATCAGATTTGGTATAATTTTGTCTTTTCTTTAAACAAGGATATCAGATATTAAAAAAAAAATTCTGTCTTTTTGTTAAACAAGGAAGTCAGTTATTGAATAATTCTGAACGTTCTTTTAGCCAAGAAGTCAGATATTGAATAATTCTGCCCTTTCTTCAAACAAGGGAAACAGATACTGAATAATTTCTCTTTTTTTTTTAAACAAGGGAATCAGATATTGAACAATTCTGACAGTTCTTCAAACAAGGAATTCAGATATTCAATAATTCTGACTCTTCGTTAAACAAGAAAGGTAGATAGTGAATGTTTCTTTACTTTCTTTAAACAAAAGATCATATATCGAAAAATTCTATCCTTTCTTTAAACAAGAAAATCAGATATCGAATAATTCTGTCTTTTCTATAAACAAGGGAATCATATATTGAATAAGTTTGTCCTTTCCTTAAACAAGAAAGTCAGGTATTGAATAATTATCTTTTTTTTAAGCAAAGAAGTCAGATATTGAATATTTTTGTCCTTTCTTTAACACAAGAATCAGATATTGAAAAATTCTGTCCTTTTGTTATTCAAGAAAGTCAGTTATTAAATAATTCTGTCCTTTCTTTAAACAAGGGAATAAGATTAATAGATTTCTGTTCTTTCTTTAAACTAGGGAATCAGATATTGAATAATTCTGTCCTTTCTTTAAACAAGGGAATCAGATATTGTAGAATCTCTCGTTTCTTTAAACAAGAGAATGAGATATTGAATATTTCTGACCTTTCTTCTAAGAAGGAATTCAGATATTCAATAATTCTGTCCGTTCTTTAAACAAGGGAATCAGATGTTGAATATTTTTTTTCTTTTCCTCAAACTAGGAAGTCAGATATTGAATAATTCTGTCCGTTGTTTAAGGAAGGAAGTGATATGTTGAATGTTTATCTCGATTTTTTAAACAAGAGAATGAGATATTGAGTATTTCTTGCGTTTGTTTGAACTCTTGTTTGAACGCTTTCTTTAAACAAGGGAATCAGATATTGAATAATTCTGTGCTTTCTTAAAACAAGGGAATCAGATGTTAAATAATTCCGTCCTTCATTTAAACAAGGGAATTGGTTATTAAATGTTTCTGCCCTTTCTTTATGAAAGTAAGTCAGATATTGAATATTTGTCTCCTTTCTTGAAACAAGAGATTTAGATATTGTAGAATTCTCTCCTTTCTTTAAACAAGAAAAAAGTTATTCAATAATTCTTTCCTTTCTTCAAACAAGAGATTTACATATTGTAGAATTCTCTCCTTCCTTTAAACAAGAAAAAAAAGATATTCAATAATTTTGTCCGACTTCCAAACAAGGAAGTCAAATATTCAATAATTATGGCCGTTCTTCCAGCAAAAAAGTCAGATATTTAATAATTTTGACCGTTCTTTAAGCAAGGAAATCAGATATTCAATGTTTTTGTTCTTTCTTCAAACTAGGAAATCAAATATTGAAAGTTGATGACCTTTCATAAAACAAAAGAATCAAATATTGAATAATTCTATCCTCTCTATAAACAAGTTAATCAGATATTGAATAATACTGTCCTTTATTTAAACAAGAGAATCAGATATTGTATATTTCTGTACTTTCTTTAAACAAGGAAATCAGATTTGGTATAATTTTGTCTTTTCTTTAAACAAGGATATCAGATATTAAAAAATAAATTCTGTCTTTTTGTTAAACAAGGAAGTCAGTTATTGAATAATTCTGAACGTTCTTTTAGCCAAGAAGTCAGATATTGAATAATTCTGTCCTTTCTTCAAACAAGGGAAACAGATACTGAATAATTCTCTCTTTTTTTTTAAACAAGGGAATCAGATATTGAACAATTCTGACAGTTCTTCAAACAAGGAATTCAGATATTCAATAATTTTGACTCTTCGTTAAACAAGGAAGGTAGATAGTGAATGTTTCTTTACTTTCTTTAAACAAAAGAATCATATATCGAAAAATTCTATCCTTTCTTTAAACAAAAGAATCATATATCGAAAAATTCTATCCTTTCTTTAAACAAGAAAATCAGATATCGAATAATTCTGTCTTTTCTATAAACAAGGGAATCATATATTGAATAATTTTGTCCTTTCCTTAAACAAGAAAGTCAAGTATTGAATAATTAAGTTTTTTAAGCAAAGAAGTCAGATATTGAATATTTTTGTCCTTTCTTTACACATGGGAATCAGATATTGAAAAATTCTGTCCTTTTGTTATTCAAGGAAGTCAGTTATTAAATAATTCTGTCCTTTCTTTAAACAAGGGAATAAGGAATAATAGATTTCTGTTCTTTCATTAAACTGGGGAATCAGATATTGAATAATTTTGTCCTTTCTTTAAACAAGGGAATCAGATATTGTAGAATCTCTCGTTTCTTTAAACAAGAGAATGAGATATTGAATATTTCTGACCTTTCTTCTAAGAAGGAATTCAGATATTCAATAATTCTGTCCGTTCTTTAAACAAGGGAATCAGATGTTGAATATTTTTTTTCTTTTCCTCAAACTAGGAAGTCAGATATTGAATAATTCTGTCCGTTGTTTAAGGAAGAAAGTGAGATGTTGAATGTTTATCTCGATTCGTTAAACAAGAGAATGAGATATTGAGTATTTCTTGCGTTTGTTTGAACTCTTGTTTGAACGCTTTCTTTAAACAAGGGAATCAGATATTGAATAATTCTGTGCTTTCTTAAAACAAGGGAATCAGATATTAAATAATTCCGTCCTTCATTTAAACAAGGGAATAAGGTATTATAGATTTCTGTTCTTTCTTTAAACAAGGGAATCAGATATTGTAAAATCTCTCGTTTCTTTAAACAAGAGAATGAGATATTGAATATTTCTGACCTTTCTTCTAAGAAGGAATTCAGATATTCAATAATTCTGTCCGTTCTTTAAACAAGGGAATCAGATGTTGAATGTTTTTTTCTTTTCCTCAAACAATGAAGTCAGATATTGAATAATTCTGTCCGTTGTTTAAGGAAGGAAGTGAGATGTTGAATGTTTATCTCGATTTTTTAAACAAGAGAATGAGATATTGAGTATTTCTTGCGTTTGTTTGAACTCTTGTTTGAACGCTTTCTTTAAACAAGGGAATCAGATATTGAATAATTCTGTGCTTTCTTAAAACAAGGGAATCAGATGTTAAATAATTCCGTCCTTCATTTAAACAAGGGAATTGGTTATTAAATGTTTCTGCCCTTTCTTTATGAAAGTAAGTCAGATATTGAATATTTCTCTCCTTTCTTGAAACAAGAGATTTAGATATTGTAGAATTCTCTCCTTTCTTTAAACAAGAAAAAAAGTTATTCAATAATTCTTTCCTTTCTTCAAACAAGAGATTTACATATTGTAGAATTCTCTCCTTCCTTTAAACAAGAAAAGAAAGATATTCAATAATTCTGTCCGACTTCCAAACAAGGAAGTCAAATATTCAATAATTATGACCGTTCTTCCAGCAAAAAAGTCAGATATTTAATAATTTTGACCGTTCTTTAAGCAAGGAAATCAGATATTCAATGTTTCTGTCCTTTCTTCAAACTAGGAAATCAAATATTGAAAGTTGATGATTTTTCATAAAACAAAAGAATCAAATATTGAATAATTCTATCCTCTCTATAAACAAGTTAATCAGATATTGAATAATACTGTCCTTTATTTAAACAAGAGAATCAGATATTGTATATTTCTGTACTTTCTTTAAACAAGGAAATCAGATTTGGTATAATTTTGTCTTTTCTTTAAACAAGGATATCAGATATTAAAAAATAAATTCTGTCTTTTTGTTAAACAAGGAAGTCAGTTATTGAATAATTCTGAACGTTCTTTTAGCCAAGAAGTCAGATATTGAATAATTCTGTCCTTTCTTCAAACAAGGGAAACAGATACTGAATAATTCTCTTTTTTTTTTTTAAACAAGGGAATCAGATATTGAACAATTCTGACAGTTCTTCAAACAAGGAATTCAGATATTCAATAATTCTGACTCTTCGTTAAACAAGGAAGGTAGATAGTGAATGTTTCTTTACTTTCTTTAAACAAAAGAATCATATATCGAAAAATTCTATCCTTTCTTTAAACAAGAAAATCAGATATCGAATAATTCTGTCTTTTCTCTAAACAAGGGAATCATATATTGAATAATTTTGTCCTTTCCTTAAACAAGAAAGTCAAGTATTGAATAATTAAGTTTTTTAAGCAAAGAAGTCAGATATTGAATATTTTTGTCCTTTCTTTAAACATGGGAATCAGATATTGAAAAATTCTGTCCTTTTGTTATTCAAGGAAGTCAGTTATTAAATAATTCTGTCCTTTCTTTAAACAAGGGAATAAGAATAATAGATTTCTGTTCTTTCTTTAAACTAGGAATCAGATATTGAATAATTCTGTCCTTTCTTTAAACAAGGGAATCAGATATTGTAGAATCTCTCGTTTCTTTAAACAAGAGAATGAGATATTGAATATTTCTGACCTTTCTTCTAAGAAGGAATTCAGATATTCAATAATTCTGTCCGTTCTTTAAACAAGGGAATCAGATGTTGAATATTTTTTTTTCTTTTCCTCAAACAAGGAAGTCAGATATTGAATAATTCTGTCCGTTGTTTAAGGGAAGAAAGTGAGATGTTGAATGTTTATCTCGATTCTTTAAACAAGAGAATGAGATATTGAGTATTTCTTTTGCGTTTGTTTGAACTCTTGTTTGAACGCTTTCTTTAAACAAGGGAATCAGATATTGAATAATTCTGTGCTTTCTTAAAACAAGGGAATCAGATATTAAATAATTCTGTCCTTCATTTAAACAAGGGAATAAGGTATTATAGATTTCTGTTCTTTCTTTAAACAAGGGAATCAGATATTGTAAAATCTCTCGTTTCTTTAAACAAGAGAATGAGATATTGAATATTTCTGACCTTTCTTCTAAGAAGGAATTCAGATATTCAATAATTCTGTCCGTTTCTTTAAACAAGGGAATCAGATGATTGAATGTTTTTTTTTTTCTCAAACAAAGAAGTCAGATATTGAATAATTCTGTCCGTTGTTTAATTCTGTCCTTCCTTAAGGAAGGAAGTGAGATGTTGAATGTTTATCTCGATTTTTTTAAACAAGAGAATGAGATATTGAATATTTCTTGCGTTTGTTTGAACTCTTGTTTTGAACGCTTTCTTTAAACAAGGGAATCAGATATTGAATAATTCTGTGCTTTCTTAAAACAAGGGAATCAGATATTGAATAATTCTGTCCTTCTTTAAACAAGGGAATTGGTTATTAAATATTTCTGCCCTTTCTTTATGAAAGTAAGTCAGATATTGAATATTTCTCTCCTTTCTTGAAACAAGAGATTTAGATATTGTAGAATTCTCTCCTTTCTTTAAACAAGAAAAAAGTTATTCAATAATTCTTTCCTTTCTTCAAACAAGAGATTTAGATATTGTAGAATTCTCTCCTTCCTTTAAACAAGAAAAAAAGATATTCAATAATTCTGTCCTTTCTTCCAAACAAGGAAGTCAAATATTCAATAATTATGGCCGTTCTTCCAGCAAAAGTCAGATATTTAATAATTTTGACCGTTCTTTAAGCAAGGAAATCAGATATTCAATGTTTCTGTCCTTTCTTTAAACAAGGAAATCAGATATTGAAAGTTGATGACCTTTCATAAAACAAAAGAATCAGATATTGAATAATTCTATCCTCTCTATAAACAAGTTAATCAGATATTGAATAATTCTGTCCTTTCTTTAAACAAGAGAATCAGATATTGAATATTTCTGTACTTTCTTTAAACAAGGAAATCAGATTTGGTATAATTTTGTCTTTTCTTTAAACAAGGATATCAGATATTAAAAATATATTGTAATTCTGTCTTTTTTTGTTAAACAAGGAAGTCAGTTATTGAATAATTCTGAACGTTCTTTTAGCTTTAAAAAGAAGTCAGATATTGAATAATTCTGTCCTTTCTTCAAACAAGGGAAACAGATATTGAATAATTCTCTCTTTTTTTTTAAACAAGGGAATCAGATATTGAACAATTCTGACAGTTCTTCAAACAAGGAATTCAGATATTCAATAATTCTGACTCTTCGTTAAACAAGGAAGGTAGATAGTGAATGTTTCTTTACTTTCTTTAAACAAAAGAATCATATATCGAAAAATTCTATCCTTTCTTTAAACAAGAAAATCAGATATCGAATAATTCTGTCTTTTCTATAAACAAGGGAATCATATATTGAATAATTCTGTCCTTTCCTTAAACAAGAAAGTCAAGTATTGAATAATTAAGTTTTTTAAGCAAAGAAGTCAGATATTGAATATTTTTGTCCTTTCTTTAAACATGGGAATCAGATATTGAAAAATTCTGTCCTTTTTTGTTATTCAAGGAAGTCAGTTATTAAATAATTCTGTCCTTTCTTTAAACAAGGGAATAAGGAATAATAGATTTCTGTTCTTTCTTTAAACTAGAGAATCAGATATTGAATAATTCTGTCCTTTCTTTAAACAAGGGAATCAGATATTGTAGAATCTCTCGTTTCTTTAAACAAGAGAATGAGATATTGAATATTTCTGACCTTTCTTCTAAGAAGGAATTCAGATATTCAATAATTCTGTCCGTTCTTTAAACAAGGGAATCAGATATTGAATATTTTTTTCTTTTCCTCAAACAAGGAAGTCAGATATTGAATAATTCTGTCCGTTGTTTAAGGAAAGAAGTGAGATGTTGAATGTTTATCTCGATTCTTTAAACAAGAGAATGAGATATTGAGTATTTTTTTTGCGTTTGTTTGAACTCTTGTTTGAACGCTTTCTTTAAACAAGGGAATCAGATATTGAATAATTCTGTCCTTTCTTAAAACAAGGGAATCAGATATTAAATAATTCTGTCCTTTCATTTAAACAAGGGAATAAAAGGTATTATAATTTCTGTTCTTTCTTTAAACAAGGGAATCAGATATTGAAAATCTCTCCTTTCTTTAAACAAGAATCAGATATTGAATATTTCTGACCTTTCTTTAAAGAAGAATTCAGATATTCAATAATTCTGTCCTTTCTTTAAACAAGGGAATCAGATGTTGTAGAATCTCTCGTTTCTTAAAACAAGAGAATGAGATATTGAATATTTCTGACCTTTCTTCTAAGAAGGAATTCAGATATTCAATAATTCTGTCCGTTCTTTAAACAAGGGAATCAGATGTTAAATGTTTTTTTCTTTTCCTCAAACAATGAAGTCAGATATTGAATAATTCTGTCCTTTGTTTAAACAAGGAAGTGAGATATTGAATGTTTATCTCGATTCTTTAAACAAGAGAATCAGATATTGAATATTTCTTACGTTTGTTTGAACTCTTGTTTTTTTAACGCTTTCTTTAAACAAGGGAATAAGATATTGAATATTACTGTCCTTTATTTAAACAAGTAAATCAGATATTGTATATTTCTGTACTTTCTTTAAACAAGGGAATCAGATATTGAATAATACTGTCCTTCATTTAAACAAGGAATTGGTTATTAAATGTTTCTGTCCTTTCTTTATGAAGTAAGTCAGATATTGAATATTTCTCTCCTTTCTTGAAACAAGAGATTTAGATATTGTAGAATTCTCTCCTTTCTTTAAACAAGAAAAAAACTTATTCAATAATTCTCTCCTTTCTTCAAACAAGAGATTTACATATTGTAGAATTCTCTCCTTTCTTTAAACAAGAAAAAAGATATTCAATAATTCTGTCCGTCTTCCAAACAAGGAAGTCAAATATTGAATAATTCTGGCCGTTCTTCAAGCAAAAAAAGTCAGATATTTAATAATTTTGACCGTTCTTTGAGCAAGGAAATCAGATATTCAAAGTTTCTGACCTTTCTTTAAACAAGGGGTTCAGATATTGAAAGTTGCTGACCTTTCTTAAAACAAGAGAATCAGATATTGAATAATTCTATCCTTTCTTTAAACAAGAAAGTCAGATATTGAATATTTCTTTCCTCTCTATAAACAAGGGAATCAGATATTGAATAATTCTTCCTCTCTTTAAACAAGGGAATAAGATATTGAATAATCTTTCCGTTCTTCAAACAAGGAAGTCAGATATGGAATAATTCTGTCCTTTGAATAAACAAGGAATCAGATATTGTATATTTCTGTCTTTACTTTATGTAAGGAAGTCAGATATTCAATAATTCTGACCGTTCGTTAAACAAGAAAGTCAGATAGTGAATGTTTCTTTCCTTTCTTTAAAAAACAAATCATATATTTAAAATTATGTCCCTTCTTTAAACAAGGGAAACAGATATTGAATAATTGTCTCTTTTCTTTAAACAATGGAATCAGATATTGAATAATTCTGACCGTTCTTCAAACAAGGAAGTCAGATATTCAATAATTCTGACTGTTCGTTAAACAAGGAAGTTAGATAGTGAATGTTTCTTTACTTTCTTTAAAAAACAAATCAGATATTGAAAAATTCTGTCCTTTCTTTAAACAAGGGAAACAGATATTGAATAATTCTCTCTTTTCTTTAAACAAGGAATCAGATATTGAATAATTCTGTCCGTTCTTCAAACAAGAAAGTCAGATATTGAATAATTCTGACTGTTCTTTAAACAAGGAAGTCAGATATTGAATAATTCTGTCCTTTCTTTAAACATGGGAAGTCAGATATTGAATAATTCTGTCCTTTCTTTAAACAAGGAATCAGATATTGAATAATTCTGTCCTTTCTTTAAACAAGGGAATCAGATATTGAATAATTCTGTCCTTTATTTAAACAAGAGAATCAGATATTGTATATTTCTGTACTTTCTTTAAACAAGGAAATCAGATTTGGTATAATTTTGTCTTTTTTTTCAACAATGGGATCAGATATTGAAAACCTTTCTTCTGTCTTTTTCCGTTCTTTAAACAAGGGAGTCAGATATTGAATAATTCTGAACGTTCTTTAAGCAAGGAAGTCAGATATTGAATAATTCTGTCCTTTCTTCAACAAGGGAAACAGATATTGAATAATTCTCTCCTTTCTTTAAACAAGGGAATCAGATATTGAACAATTCTGACAGTTCTTCAAACAAGGAATTCAGATATTCAATAATTTTGACTCTTCGTTAAACAAGGAAGTTAGATAGTGAATGTTTCTTTACTTTCTTTAAACAAAAGAATCATATATCGAAAAATTCTATCCTTTCTTTAAACAAGAAAATCAGATATCGAATAATTCTATCTTTTCTATAAACAAGGGAATCATATATTGAAAAATTCTGTCCTTTCCTTAAACAAGAAAATCAGGTATTGAATAATTAATTTCTTTAAAGCAAAAAGTCAGATATTGAATATTTCTGTCCTTTCTTTAAACAAAGAATCAGATATTAAATAATTCTGTCCTTTCTTTAAACAAGGGAATCAGATATTGTAAATCTGTCCTTTCTTTAAACAAGAGAATGAGAGATATTGAATATTTCTGACCTTTCTTCTAAAGATGGAATTCAGATATTGAATAATTCTGTCCGTTCTTCAAACAAAGGAAGTCAGATATTCAATAATTCTGACTGTTCGTTAAACAAGGAAGTTAGATAGTGAATGTTTCTTTACTTTCTCTTTAAACAAAAGAATCATATATTGAAAATTCTATCCTTTCTTTAAACAAGGGAATCAGATATCGAATAATTCTGTCTTTTTTCTATCAACAAGGGAATCATATATTGAATAATTCTGTCCTTCCTTAAACAAGAAAGTCAGGTATTTGTTCTTTTTTCTTTAAACAAGGGAATAAGATATTATAATATTTCTGTCCTTTCTTCAAACTAGGAAATCAGATATTGAAAGTTGATGACCTTTCATAAAACAAAAGAATCAGATATTGAATAATTCTATCCTCTCTATAAACAAGGGAATCAGATATTGAATAATACTGTCCTTTCTTTAAACAAGAGAATCAGATATTGAATATTTCTGTACTTTCTTTAAACAAGGAAATCAGATTTGGTATAATTTTGTCTTTTCTTTAAACAAGGAATCAGATATTGAAAAATTCTGTCTTTTTTGTTAAACAAGGAAGTCAGTTATTGAATAATTCTGAACGTTCTTTTAGCCAAGAAGTCAGATATTGAATAATTATGTCCTTTCTTCAAACAAGGGAAACAGATACTGAATAATTCTCTCTTTTTTTTAAACAAGGGAATCAGATATTGAACAATTCTGACAGTTCTTCAAACAAGGAATTCAGATATTCAATAATTCTGACTCTTCGTTAAACAAGGAAGTTAGATAGTGAATGTTTCTTTGCTTTCTTTAAACAAAAGAATCATATATCGAAAAATTCTATACCTTCTTTAAACAAGAAAATCAGATATCGAATAATTCTGTCTTTTCTATAAACAAGGGAATCATATATTGAATAATTCTGTCCTTTCCTTAAACAAGAAAGTCAGGTATTGAATAATTAAGTTTTTTAAGCAAAGAAGTCAGATATTGAATATTTTTGTCCTTTCTTTAAACATGGGAATCAGATATTGAAAAAATTCTGTCCTTTTGTTATTCAAGGAAGTCAGTTATTAAATAATTCTGTCCTTTCTTTAAACAAGGGAATAAGGTATTATAGATTTCTGTTCTTTCTTTAAACTAGGGAATCAGATATTGAATAATTCTGTCCTTTCTTTAAACAAGGGAATCAGATATTGTAGAATCTCTCGTTTCTTTAAACAAGAGAATGAGATATTGAATATTTCTGACCTTTCTTCTAAGAAGGAATTCAGATATTCAATAATTCTGTCCGTTCTTTAAACAAAGGAATCAGATGTTGAATGTTTTTTTCTTTTCCTCAAACAAGGAAGTCAGATATTGAATAATTCTGTCCGTTGTTTAAGGAAGGAAGTGAGATATTGAATGTTTATCTCGATTCTTTAAACAAGAGAATGAGATATTGAGTATTTCTTGCGTTTGTTTGAACTCTTGTTTGAACGCTTTTCTTTAAACAAGGGAATCAGATATTGAATAATTCTGTGCTTTTTTTAAAACAAGGGAATCAGATATTAAATAATTCCGTCCTTCATTTAAACAAGGAATAAGTATATTATAATTTCTGTTGAAAGTTTCTTTTCTTTAAACAAGGGAATCAGATATTGAATATTTCTGTCCTTTCTTTAAACAAGGGAATCAGATATTGAATAATCTCTCGTTTCTTAAAACAAGAGAATGAGATATTGAATATTTCTGACCTTTCTTTTAAACAAGGAATTCAGATATTCAATAATTCTGACTGATCGTTAAGCAAGGAAGTTAGATAGTTGAATGTTTCTTTACTTTCTTTAAACAAAAAAATCATATATTTAAAAATTCTATCCTTTCTTTAAACAAGAAAATTAGATATCGAATAATTCTATCTTTTCTATAAACAAGGGAATCATATATTGAAAATTCTGTCCTTTCCTTAAACAAAAGTCAGATATTGAATAATTAAGTTTCTTTAAGCAAAGAAGTCAGATATTGAATATTTCTGTCCTTTCTTTAAACAAGGGAATCAGATATTGAATAATTCTGTCCTTTCTTTAAACAAGGGAATCAGATATTGAATAATCTTTTTCGTTTCTTTAAACAAGAGAATCAGATATTAGAATATTTCTGTCCTTTCTGAATCTAAGATGGATTCAGATATTGAATAATTCTGTCCGTTCTTCTTTACCAAAGGGAGATCAGATATTCAATAATTCTGACTGTTCTTTAAACAAGGAAGTTAGATAGTGAATGTTTTGTTTACTCTCTTTAAACAAAAGAATCATATATTTAAAATTATGTCCTTCTTTAAACAAGGAAACAGATACTGAATAATTGTCTCTTTTCTTTAAACAAGGAATCAGATATTGAAGAATTCTGACCGTTCTTCAAACAAAGGAAGTCAGATATTCAATAATTCTGACTGTTCGTTAAGCAAGAGTTAGATAGTGAATGTTTCTTTACTTTCTTTAAACAAAAGAATCATAT